>NC_040037.1:12885389-13028767 GCF_003713205.1 Coffea eugenioides
ATATAATCAAGAATATGTTTGTCAAGCTACTCATATTCCGCAAAAAAGGTGGCAAATTCATACTTTTTCTTTCTTAACTTTAGTAGGCACATTCTGTATTTGTGTAAAAGAAGCCATTGAAGAATTTAAAATTTTCAACTTGCTCAGTCTCGAAGCTGTGACTTTTTATTACTAGTTTTAATAAGGATTAATAATATTTTGCTCCCTTAGAGTAGAGTTTGTGATCGTACTTTTCCCTCTAGAATGAAAAAATTATGCAATCTTGTCCTCCTTAACACTAGATATTAACTAATTTATCAACTCCAATAAAAAAAAGTGATTTAATGACTAAACTGCCAATGTTACTGTGATGCATGGCCAGAAACACTCAGGTGCTACAATGTGCAAAGAAATAACAACAGAAAAAAAGAAATAGGATCGAATAAGGAGAGGCATCTATAAAAATTAGTATAAAACCTTATTTAAACACTCTATTACTCAATATTTAGCCATGTTCTTAGGGTATCATCAGTGAATCAATGAAAGAAGTAAGGCTGCTGATTATTATTGGAATTCTCTCAAGAGTTTTAGTTGTGAGGTTGCAGTTTATGTTATACTTGTTTCTTTTCCCCCTTATGTTATACTTGTTGGTTTTAAAGAATGTTGAGCTTATTGCTAAAATCCTGGATTTTTGCTACTTTGACCATTTATTGGTTTTGCCAAAGAATTCAGAAGTAGGCGTTCATCATAATAACTTTGAGGAAAATTGGAAGAAAAAAATTTTACATTCTTTGAGAGTGTTAAAAAATACAACATCCATTATATTGGGAAGTAAAATGAGTGACAAGAGTATATTTTACGTATTTTTTAGTGTGTTTTATTAATTAGTTTTGGTGTGTTTTATTTACTTTTATAGCTAATTAACTAAGTTTCTAGTGAAAATATGTATTTTATGGTTTAAGTGGTAAAAATTGCATTTCTATGGATTTTTATGGTGAAAACTTCATGTTTTTGTAGGTTTAATGATTCAATCATCAAATGGTATGAATTGAGAAGATAATTGGATGATTATGGATGATTTGAAGTGGTTTAAAGAAGATGTGAAGTACAAGAGAGGAAATGCAATCAAGAATAAAAGGAAGCTTCACAACTTTGATACCTTGTGGTATTTTGACAATATCTTGAGTTACAAGCATTGGATTGAGGTGATTCTTATACCATTTTGAAGCTAAGAGATGAATCTACATTTGGTATGAGGACATCGAAGTTCAGTTCAGTCATTTTCATTGTCAAAAAGTCGAAATACAAAAGTGCAACTCTGCTGTCGAAAACTGAAACAGAGCTCTGACCAGTTGATAGTATTTTGGTCATATCTTAGTCTACAGAGCTTCAAATTGGATGAATCTTGAGGCATTGGAAAGCTAACTCAAAGGCTACAATTTTCATGGTTTGCACAAGAGTTAGTTCGGCCTCCATCATTGCGAACATAGCAGTTGAAGTGGTACTGAAGTGAAAACGCGACTATCAATACGCGAGTTGAAGTCGCGTATTCCTGTAGTCGCGTATTCTCTTTTTTGCAATTTGCACATCAACTTGCTCTGCTTTCACACAACTTTTCCAACTCAATTCTAGCTATCAATTTCTATTGTATCTGATCAAGAAAAGGTTGGAAAGTTGGAGAGACAACTCATAGGAGTTCATGAGTCAAAAAATGACAACTTTAACAACTCTTCTTGACCTTGAATTCCTCTATAAATAGAAGCCTTTGGAGACCATTTTCACAACTTTGGAAGGCTAGAGAAACTCCACAAAAAATGTAGTCTTCACTAGTTTTTCTTAGTTCATTAGTTTAGTAGTTTAGTATAGAGTAGTATAGTTTTTATCCACTCTTGTATATTGGCTAGATTAGGATGAAGATGGAGATGAAGAAAGAGGGGTTGAAACTCATGTGACAAGGGTTATCTCTTCTCCAACTTTTTATCTTTTGTATTGAATTCTTAAGTATGGTTAATATGCAAGTTTTGGCTTTGTGTTTCAATATGTGTTTCTAAAGTTTATGCCTAGAGTTATGGATGAACTTTTTATATCTTATTAATGATATTTACTTGGTTATTTGATAATATTATTTTGACCAAGTTATTTAACACTTTTGCTTTTCTAATCATGATTAACCGGCCACTAGTTGTGATTATCTAAAGGTGTTAAGTTTGCAATGAGAATTAAAATTTAACACTAGTTCAAGGAAGTGATAAACCTAGGGAGTTCACTCACAAGAGTAGAGGTGCACTTTGTGGTTTTAGTGACTTGTTTCATGTAATTTCATAGAAGAAATGAACTTGTAATTAATTCATAACCACGAGAGTAGGTATGGTTTAGCTATAAGTAAGTTGATTTACTATGAGAGTAGGTTTCACATACATGAGGAAATTACGCCATAACTAGCCAAGATAATAGCATTCACTTAACCAGTAACTTCATTTGTAAGAATAGTAAGGAATTCCATACCTCTAGGAGCTTTCTAGTGTTATTTTCATTACTTTTATATTTATGGTAGTCTAGATAATAAAGGAGTTCGAAAAACACCAGTAATTGAAATCTTCCATGTGGGATCGACCCTTAATACCCTATACTCGCTCATGATTCGTATACTTGCGATAAATCGCGAGTGGGGTATTCAGGAGTTAATAAATGTAAAACTTAATTGTATATGTATACCCGTGCACGTCAATGAGAATACCCCTAGTTCGAGGGGGTAAACTTTGACTGACCATTTAAAATTACAAATATGTAGTAGTACATTCTTTTCTCAGACTAGCCACCTTGCATTCAATTTTTCCCTTACACTTACAATTTAGTACTGTGACATAAAGATAAAAAAATTTCACCACCACTAAAGCTATACTGAAAGAAAAATGGGATATCCTTAAGCAATCAAAGATACTAATGTACTTTGGTTAAAAAAAAATTCCCCTAAAAAAATTTCTCTCTCAATTATCCAGTCAAATCAACTCTACTGATCACATTTTCTCTCTTCAAATGAAATGTACTAATATACTCCTAAGTGCGGTGCATGGATTAAAATTTAGTAGTTTCTGGGAGAAACTTGAGAAACTTTTAAATCTTGAATTTTACAAACCAAATGTTAGGTATTTTTATGGTTTGTCATCATTATCTCCAATTATGACAGGGATGCAAAACTCTACACATGTTTCATTTCTTTGGATAATAAAGTATGGAAACTCAGAATTATTGAGTAGAGGTGGCAATATGGATAAATGGTTCATAATTGGTTTTGACTTAATGGATGATGGATGAAATTTATCCAATCCATTTAGATCCAATAAATGGATCTAAATGGATTAAATAAAAACCAATTATTCATTTATAATCCATTTAAATATTTTGGTTACTTTTTTTTGTTTTACCATTTCTTGTAATATGAAGATACTTTTTTATGTACTTGTAAATTTTGGGTGTATTTGGATGAGAAAGAGGATAAATACTTAGATTTTTATATTAAAAAAAACCCCAAACTCGTAATGGTAGTTTTCTATACCAATCAAATATTATATGTGCATACTTATATATGTATATATATGTATGTATTCTTTATTACTCGTCAAATATTATATTTTTCATTCCATGAAGCAAGTATACATCGGTATTTTGAAAATTTACAAACTTTGTCACTACGTAATAGAGTGACGCATGTGTATATACACAAGTACAAATAGAAAAGGTCTGGAATTTGTCCATGAAAATAAGAAGCCATTCACTTGTTTTACAATCAGGTCTGAAGTATGTAGGTGTCTCAACTTTGATTGACGAATTAAAATTGGGGATTTTTGGGGACAAAAGAGAGCTAGGTTTCAATTTTTTTTTAAAAAAAGGAAGGTAAAATTGACTGGAAAATGGAAATGCGGCCTCAGGAGAGTGTGACTGTGCGGGCTTGAAAGCAGAACCACCGGGGAGTGAAGAGGCAAAGGAATCAGTCTAAAGTCCACTCTTTTTCATTTCTTTTATTTGGTTTTAAGTAAATGGATATATATGGTTTATGTGGATAATCCATATAAATCCATTTAATTTAATGATTTTACTTCGGTCAACCATTTAAAACCAATACTATAAATGGATAATCCAAATCCATTTAATTATGAATTATATGCATGGATAAATGGATCTCAATCCAAATTGCCACCTCTATTATTGAGCTTTGTTTAATATGCCAATAAGGCAACTACTATGTGTATGCCAAACAGAAATTTCAAGAAATCAACGAAACACCTAGCAAATCAATTTGCCTGGTGCTTTTATGCTACCAAATATTGTGATTATGCTTCATTTGAGACCTTGAAGACGAAACCAAGGTCGTAACAAAATCGGTCGGTCTGAGCATTTAATGAGCATATAGTACGTCATCTATATAATAGATCAAATTATGGCAGATGAGAACTGAGAATAATGCCCTTGTGGGGTTTGCCATCCCACATCGGTTCTGGGGGGGGGTTGGGTTTGTCTTTATAAGTCCTCAGGAGGACCTCAAAAGTTGCCGGCTTTTGAGGTTTCTTCTGGGATTAGGTTTATAAAAGCCGAATTCTAAACTTCTGTTTAGAAAAGGTCAAGAGAGAGAACTGAGAATAATGCAAGTTTGAAATGGAAGGCAAGGACCAGTGAGTATTTGGCTACAAGGAGAATATGTGGTCCAATATGGATCAGCTGTCTGTCCGTATCGTCTCATAACTTCATCTGTATGCCCGCTTGATGTATTAATTTGTCTTCCTTTGGGGCTCAGCTCTTGTACGGAACAATGAAACGATCAAATGGTCCCCAAAATCAACCTCAGCCAAAGCTGGAAGCCTAAGAAAAACAAGGCACTTAAGTCACATTTGTATATATCTTGAAACTTGCTATAATTAGCAGGTTTTGGTTCAATAAATTCTTGAACACGACTTGATAATACAAATAATAGAGCCATTTAACAAAAAAAAAAGATTAATGGAGCAACAATGATTATGTGACTAAAGTATATACAGATGAGACAAATATATCCAATTCTATCATCCCATTGGGGAAGGGTTGGGTTGGATAATAAAAGGGAGGGGATTGCAAGTAGGAGATTGTAGGAGATTTTTGGTTTAAAACCTCCCACTTACAAAAAAAATAGATTAAAAAAATTCTATTAGCCCATAAAATCACAAAAAGAAAAGAAGAAAAACAAAAACAAAAAACCAAATTGCCCAAGTATATTAATGAAGATGGAGGGAAGGGATGAAGGTGGAGGGCCATATAAAGAGAGGGGATGGAAGGAGGAAAGGTAGTAAACACTGACCGCTCTAAGGTGCGATGGTAAGCGAACACTATGACTTCGAGGAGGGTGTCAGGTAAAGCATGGGGAAGAGAGAAGGGAAGAAAGAAATTGGGAAATTTTTTGACAATGTGGTCGTGAGGATAAAGGAAAGAGGGACGTAAGGGTCATGATTTTCATTTTTATTTTTTATTTCCTTTTGTAAATAAAATGGGGTGGGGGTATAAGAGTACTTTTGCATGCTGAAGGGAGGTATGTATAATATAAAAATTAGAAGGGAGTTTCTTGAAATTGTTAAAACACTTTAAGGAGGTTTCTGAAATTATTCCTCAATTTAATCTCTTGCAAGTTGAAGAAGACGTCCTTGAAAATTTTATTTTTCTAAAAATTTTTGATGCATTATATCAGTTGAAGAACAAGTCAATGGAATCAATAAATAGTTTTTGTGGGTGGGGCAACTTTATATTCACTACCGACATTGTTTATATTAAACATTCTGGCAACTAGTATACAGATTTTAGCTACATAAATATACAGAGCATTACAGAGTAAACAAAAATTTTTCCTTTTTTTTTTGTGTGAAAGGTTTTGAATCTAGTACCTTATATATAAAATCCCTCACATCTTACCACTCATCACAACTCTCCTCCAAACTCTTTTCCTTTTCTTTTCTTTTTGGTAAGTGTATAAAGAAATTCTTACTCCTTCGTTTGTTTTCCGAAGTAATAAAAACAACAGGAAAAAAATGAAAAGGGTAGACAAAGATTAGGCATTCGAAAGTAATTTCAAATTGGTCTTATTGAGTGGTGATACTTATCCTAAGTTTTAACTTGTAGAAAAATCGGATTTTCGAACTACTTAAAGACTGCGTTAGGATTGAAGGTTTTGATAAAAGATTTGAAATTCTCTCAAATCTCTCATAATGTTTTTATTATTTTGGAGATATTCGAATTTGTAAATTACTAATTATTTTAGTATTTAAAATATATTTTAATAGTTGGTGTATTATAAATCTAAATTTCTATTAAGTAATCTAAACAATTAAAGCGATTTAGATGGATTTTATATCTTTCATCAAATTTCTCAATCCAAATGAAGCAAAAATTTGATTTTCACAATCACAACTAGAAAGTATTAAAAATAAATAGAAGGAATATGAGAAAATGCTGTATTGAGTTCAAACCCAATCAAGAATAGCTCAGTATTAGATTTGGAAACGCCATTGATGATACGTTTGATTTCCTGACAATATTAACCCAAAAACCTGTGATGGCTTTTTTTTTTTTTTTTAATTAGTGGTTGCGAGCGTAATTATTCTTTGATGAATAGAGTCTGGTGCCAAACATGCATGGTTTCGTAGCAAAAGAAGCATAAAGCAACAAAAAAGATATAAATTTCTTGTGTCAAATTGTAAATGCGTATTAATATTAATATTTAAAACTATGGTATTAGGGAAAACAGCCAGTAATAATGCCATATCACTCTTTCTACCCTTTTTAAAATGAATCCTCCCTTTGACTAATAAAAGACATAATTACCATCATGTGGAAAGAAATATACTGCAAAAATTGGAGTTGTAGAAATATCATTTGTCGGGAAAATTGTATGGATACTTTACAGAGTAAAAATAAGTATCAGCCGGCAAATACGAATTTAACCCTCAATGGACCATCTGATTCGCTACAATAAATATCGACTGACCAACTAATTCGCTTCTTTGCACGACAATGAAAACTTTGACCAGCAATGGCGGTTGAAACCACCAATTCCTCCTTCATCATTGCTACATGACACGAGACATATATATTGGTAAGAAGAAAGTTTAAATAAATTCGATTCGATCACCACCGCGAGTCCAGGCATGTCCTTAGAATTAGGAGTCATTTATAAAAATTCTTACAAATTACCCATCAATATAATTCGCATATCGACAATAGAATTCAAATATATAATCTTTTGTAAAGATATTATCCATTTTTACCAATTGAGTCAACTTATGCTGGCAAACAATATATATTATTTACAACTATCATCCAAGCTCTAAATTTGCACAAGAGTTAAACCTAGTTTTCATAAATATTGGAGATTAAAAAAAGAGGGTTTTTTTATTAGTTTGCTAATCGATGAATTCCTGCAAGTGTACAGGATCGATCGTAGTAATAATTACCTGGAGTATTCCAAGGTTGAAACCACAGGGACGAATTAATTTTCAAATTTAATTATTCTAACAAAATAAAAAAAATTTAAATTCAAGGAGTTGTATTTTCTAACTAAACAATAAATTAATAATCAATTTAAATAAAGTAGTGATGAGAAAACAATAGACACGAACTTAGGATTTCAAGTTTTAATTCAAATTTTGAATCAATTATCTAGTTGATTTTTTAACAAACCATGAATGTATCACACAATTGTATTTTAGATTATCTCTCGATGCATCTAAAGTGTGGCTAATTAAATCCTATGCCTCTCTAGAGATCGCAAGTATTCAATTAAACCCTTTAAAAACTTTGGTGATATAAGTGCATCACAAAAATCCTAAACTACTCTTGTGATTAGACTAAACATCTTGCCTCTTAGTTTGATACAAATCCAAAAATCATGTCTATGGTGATCAGGCATAAACACGTAATTAAAATCATGATAAGATAATGACAAGTGTCGAGTTTGTGCAATAATAAATACCTGCTCAAATAAAGTATAAATTTTGTATACAGTGGTAAGTATGGTCGAATTCACAGGGACTGGAAAAATTTGTTTCTCCTTGAGTTCAAAGTACGGGGGATTTTATAAAAATATAAAAATAAATAATTAACTAAATCAGAGCAACGCACGAAAATAAATATGAATGAATCAACAATAGATACGACTCTAGCCAAAGGTGCAACTTTTCAGACATGGTCCATTCAACTAATCATCGATGCAAAGATAATTCAATTACTTATTAATAGATTGGTTATAGTTGTCATACATGCGATAAGCAACCAACCTTTCCTTACTTTTTCGATAGCCAAGGTACAATCGTTAACTATTTTTCTAACCAAGTAATAATCCTAGGTACGATCGTAGGATTTAATTCTTCGATTATATTAAGAATTAGAAAATCTTAACCCTAACCAACAAACACGCTATGAAGGTTTGTTTAAATTAGATCATACGTTTCCCAAACATGGGACCAATCACACTAGTCACCACTGGTATTAACCAATCAAACAATTACATATTTAACCGGTTAATTTGGCAGTAGATTATTAGGTTAATTCGAATATCAGACGCTTAATATTCAAATAACAAAACAATCATAAGAAGTTAAATAAAAAAATGTTCAAATACCAATGAATAAAAAAAAATAAAATTAGTTCAATCTCACTGATGTTTGGAACCGCGCCTTCAAGTTAACCTTCGACTAGAAAAGGAAATTCAGTTCTTCATTGTTGAGAAAATTCCCAGTGCCATAGCTTTTACAATTTCTCAAAACATTCGGCCACGACAAAAGCAAGAGAACAAGAAGGTCGTTGTCTCCTTCAAGGAGAAAAGGCCACCATACTTTTGTTTCTTGCCTCAAATATATAAAGTCACGATGCTATTGTGTTGCCTTTTCGGAAGTACTAATCACTCGAGAAACTAGCCGATCACTCCTATTTTGTAGATTCCTAAATAAAATAAACTTCCTACTAGATAAAAAAGATTATTTCAAAAAGTCAAGATAGCTAACTATAGTAGTGTCCTAATAGGAATAGGAGACTAATCTTGCGGTGTAGAGCCTGACTTCCATGACTTCAAACCAACTCCAATTCAAGATTGAAAATCACGTGTCAAATCTCGAGTTCCTGGACATGCAAAATGGACCTAGACGCACCCTCGCCGAATTGCATAAAAGTCTGGTTAAAACCACGTTCTTAACCCCTTTTCGCTCCGAATCCCTACAACCAATGATAATTACCAAAAATAAGTAGAATCTACCAATTAACGCAATATTTAGTAAAATAAAATAGGGGAATAATCATAAAATTGCAACCTATTAGATAAATCATAGCAAAAGGCAAGAAATTGCACTAGAAAAATTAATTAAATTCCTTCATAAAAACCCTAACCTTATAAACAATTTAGTTAAACAATAGTAGGAAATTAAAACCATGAATTCAAAGAATTACTACAAAGATAAGAAAAAGAGTAAGAAAACTTCTCAATTGCTTGCTCCAATCTTCTCCTTGCGTTCTCCTTGATTTGCCACCATTTGATCTTGATCTCTTAAAAATAAACTATGAAAAGATGTTAAAACTAAACTAAGCTAATGTTTTCCACCCCTAAAAGTGCCCTAAATTGCCCCTATTTGTAGTTTTTTAAAGTAGTATCCGAAACTAGATAGGATTGGGCTTATTGGAGCTGAAAAGGATGTTTCCACACATTTTTCGATGAACACTGGCACAACTCCAGCCTAAACTCTGGCGCTGGAGTTGGGACTAGAAAAATACCGGTGAGAAGACCGAAATCAACATTGACACAACTTATAAGTGATCAGTGGATGGATTGCTTGGGATCCGCATGCAGATCCAATTCAAAGCCAAAAATCTCTATTAACAAAGTCGAATCAGCTCTTGCTTAAAACATGAAAGTTGTAGTTCTTTGAATTATCTTTCCTATGCCACAAGAATCATGTCATTTAGAGATCTGGATGTTGAAATATGCTCAAAATACTGAGAACTGATTAGAAGAGTTTTGCCAAGAAACTATACTTCAGTAATTTGAACTTTTGGCTATGAAAACGTGAGAACCAGACTTTAATATCTCATAAGAATTGTTGAGCATTCTCTTAGTTTAAAAATGAATAATAATGATTTCATTCCAATTTTGGTAGATCAAGTTATTGCCAAAATACTGAAATTTTTCAATCCTGCCAAACCCCTTACTTGTTCATATTTTCTTCTTCCATTATTTCTTTGCACTACATTTTGGTCCTTTTTCTCTCCAATTGATCTCTTGATCTATTAGAACAATATAAAAGAAAAATTAATCAATTTGCATGGGATGTGGTTGCGGAGGACGTGTTTACAGCTGTGTTAAGCTTCTTTAGTGGAGCGGAGCTACCGCGGAGCATTACCGCCACTACCATTGTCTTGATTCCTAAGGTTCAATGCCCCCGGGACTTCACTCAATACCGTCCAATAAGCCTCTGTAATTTTATCAATAAAGTCATTTCTCGAATTCTATCGGATCGGCTGTCTCAGATTCTACCCAGGCTCATCTCCCCCTAATAGAGTGGCTTTGTCAAAGGACGACAAATCGCTGATAACTTTTTGTTGGCGCAGGAACTAGTGTCGGATATTGGGAATTCGCCCCGTGGAGGGAATGTGGTGATTAAGCTGGATATGATGAAAGCCTACGACAGGGTATCTTGTTGCTTTCTTTTGCAGGTGTTGCGAAGGTTCAGGTTTTCTAAGACATGGATTGATGCCGTCTGGCGGCTAGTTTCCAACGTCTGGTTTTCTGTACTGATTAATGGGAGCCCCCAGGGGTTCTTCCGTTCCACGCGTGGGTTGAGACAGGGCGACCCATTATCTCCAGCCCTATTTGTCATTGGTGTGGAGGCCCTCTCTAAGGCCTTGAATGCTATGGTAGAGCGACGCCAATTTCATCCATATAAGGTACCCATTGGGTGTCCGGTGGTCACGCATTTAGCTTTTACCGACGACGTGGTCATCTTCACCAGCGGGCGGAAGTCCTCTCTGCAGCTCTTAGTGAGGGTTCTGGAAGATTATTGTGCAGTTTTGGGTCAGGAGATTAACAAGCAAAAGAGCTGCTTTCTAGTGCACCCTCGGCTCTTCCCGCACTGCTGCAGAATTGTAAGTCAGGTAATGGGCTTCCAGAGGAGACAGTTTCCAATCAGATACACAGGATGCCCGTTGTTCACTGGTCAACAAAGGAAGGAGTACTTTGGGGAGATTTGTAGGGCGGTTGCCAACCGAATCTTATCTTGGAAGCAGCGAATCCAATCGCCAGGAGGACGAGTGGTGCTTCTCAAG
Source organism: Coffea eugenioides (assembly GCF_003713205.1). NCBI lineage: Eukaryota > Viridiplantae > Streptophyta > Magnoliopsida > Gentianales > Rubiaceae > Coffea > Coffea eugenioides. The sequence continues at coordinate 12,896,697 of NC_040037.1, forward strand.
CACGTCCTATCCTCTCTGCCGATTCACTTACTAGCGGCAGTGTTGCCACCTGCGGGGGTCTTAAGGGAGCTGGAGAGAGTTATGGCGGCATTCCTGTGGGGTACGTCAGAGTTTGGCCTGAGGTTTCACTGGATGAAATAGGCGGACCTGTGTAGGCCATATAGCGAGGGAGGGTTGGGACTTCGGCGGCTAACGGAGATTTATCAGGCATTCTCCATGAAGCTGTGGTGGAACTTCAGACAGGGGCGCTCTCTGTGAGCCTCCTTCCTGGTGACCAAATATTGTAGAGGTCGACACCCTTGCTTGGCGGAGAAGAGGGCAGGGAGTTCATACACTTGGAGTCGGATGCGTATGGTCCAGGGCTTAGTAGAGGACAATATTGGCTGGATTGTTCGGTCAGGAAGAATGGATTTTGGCATGATAACTGGGTAGGATCCGGCCCTCTGTGTCACCGAGTGGAGGTCTTCCAGAACCAGCAAGTGGTGGATTTTGTTAGTGGAGGGGAATGGAATGCTCGGTTGTTTGCACAAGTGCTACAACCGGAGTTGGTCCGGCTGGTGATGGCAATCCCTCCCCCATCACTTCATGGAGAGGATAGAATGGTGTGGATGTTGACCCCTTCTGGGAAGTTCACGGTCGCCTCAGCTCTGTCGCTCGTGCGGCCCCATTTTAATGGGTCCTCTGTTGCCGCTCACATTTAGCACAGATTCCTGCCAATAACGGTCTCCTTTTTCATGTTGCGCTTACTCTCAGATAGACTACCCCTTCTTGAGCAGTTACGCCGCTTTGGAGTCCAGGGTCCTTCCCGATGCTGCTGTTGCATCAACCTCGAGGAGGAACTTTTGAATCATGTGTTTTGCACAGGGAAAGTTGCCCGTCAAGTATGGAAGGCGTTTGAGGTTCATGATGGGATGTCATCTCGTATCGGCTCGGTTCGACATATGGTAATCGTGTGGTGGATACGCCCTGCTCAAAATCGATATTTGGCATTTGTCTACCGCCTCCTGCCTTCTCTTATTTGCTGGGAACTGTGGAGGGTAAGGACTCAGGCGTTAATGCACGGCGGGAGGTCAAAAGGGGGAGAGGTAGTGGCCAGGACCTTGTCTAGGGTCAGGGATCTGCTACATTTACAATTTCCTCCACTAACATGGGCCTATGGCACATGGGGGAGTTTGCATGCGGACTTGGAAGTGAGGCCTAAGCGGGTGCCCATTCGGCCTGTAAAGTGGCTGGCTCCGCCAGTAGGTTACAAACTCAACACCGATGGGTGTTCACTTGGCAACTCAGGGATGAGTGGTGGGGGAGGGTTGTTGCGTGACTGCCAGGGGGGATTTCTCTTTGGGTTCTCTTGCTTCTTTGGTGTCACCACTAGTCTGCAGGCTGAGCTTCGATCCTTGCTTTATGGGGTAAAATAGTGTGTAGCGCGGGGCTACAAGGAGTTGCATTTGGAGGTGGATTCTCAGGTTCTGGTTCGGATTCTGTCAGGGGACCTCGCTTGCCCTTGGCGTTTGCAGGTGGAGTTGGATGATCTGTTGCGGTTTCAGGGAATGTTTCGGTCCATAACGCACTACTTTCGCGAGGCAAATAATCCTTCGGATCGGCTAGCCAAGATGGGGGCGACCTAGGGTCGGGACGTCTTGTTTGAGTCCTTGCAAACCTCCCGCCTCTGGCGCGGGGAGACATTCGCATGGATAGGTTAGGCTTTCCAAGTTTTCGGAGACAGATCTTTTAGTTCGTTCTTTCTGATGTAATCGCTTCGGGAATGATTCAATAAAAAGAAAGTAATTAAATTTAAAAAAAAATCAATTTTCATTCAAAATAAAGCTCAAATAATACAATTAACTAGTGACTTATACATCAAAATGTACTACAAATTACACCCTATCATTTGCCACATTGCTAAAGTCACTTGCATCTTTCTATATTTTTGGATTCCCCTATGACTCCAATCCGGCTCTGACTCGTATTTGTAAGTCCCAAAGACAACCAAGAGGGGGGGTGAATTGGGTTATTTAAAATCTTAATCAGATTTAGGCAATTTTTGCTAAATTAAAATTTCCTTCTTTTCTAGTAATGATCAACCAAGTGGATTAGAAGACAAGAGCAATATTGATCAGAAACACAAGTATAAACAAGCAATGAGAATTTTATTAAACAGAAAAGTAAATTGGGGAATCAAACCAAGTGTCTACCAAGCTATCCTCAAACTTGAAGACCACACACTAGGAAGAGCAACTTCTCTTTGATGGAAGACGATCAACTAGATGTACAATGGAGGGAGCACTTCCTCCTTGCCCTAAGCCTCACTTAGTCAAGCTAAGAAGTTTTACAATCACTCAGAAAACCCTCAACAAAGCTACACTAAAGATCCTTTCAATCACAAAAGAAATGCTCACCAGAAATTCACACCACTTTAAAACAAATCTAGCTTTGGAGACTATTTTCTAGCTAAAATATCTCTTGAGATCTTGTAAACAAAGTGTGCAAAAGTCCTCCCTTCGTTCAGAACAGTTTGTTTTTAAAGGGGAACAGAAATGAGCTTCATTAAAGCTTCCAACGGATAGAAGGCAGATGAAGGGTCAGCTAGCCGTTGGGGCTTTCGGACGTCCGACGATCAAATCATCGTCCGAACCAATCGTCCGAAAATAGCCAAGTTGAAGTTCGGACGTCCGATGAGATTTTTGTCGTCCGACAGCACAGCGTCCGATCGTAGGCCGAGAGCTAGCAAGTTATCTTGGAATTTTTCGGACGTCCGATCTGGTTGATATGCGTCCGAGGTGTGCGTCCGATCCTTCCGGACGTCCGACAGTTTCCTTTCGGCCGTCCGACCTGATTGTCCTGTTTTTGCTTCTCATTTTGGTTGTCTTGCATTTCATGACATATTTGAACCTGATTCTTGGATAGACAGAAACACTTGTATTTGAAGGAGGTTAGATAAACATTTCAAAGTACCAAGAATGACCAACTAGACATACTTAAAAGACAGTATCTTTGATCGGAACAAAACAATGACTAAATTCATTTATATTATTTCAATCTTGTTTGCCACATCCAAAGCATCGTAGACTGGAGTCAATCAAACATATGCTTTCCTTGTTCCATCAGGCCTGATCAATCTTGGTCAGTATAAACGAACTTTTGTGATCATCAAAACCAAGAATAACAGTATTCCTTTGTATAATCAAGAAAAATCAGAAAAGATAACACAATTAAAGGATTCTAAAATTGACTCTCATCATCGTCTTCTTCGATGTTTTGGTTCCTTGATTTCATGTTGTTCATTTCTCTCTACCTAATGGGTAAATTTCGTATATTTTTCGTTGTAGGTTCTTTTGATGTAACTAATTATTAGAAATATCTAAATAACATAATTTGTCTTTTCCAATTCCATAAACTAGTAGAAGGAGAAAAACCTCTATTTCTGATCTCCAATATTATGAAAACTAGGTTTAAAACTTGTGCAAATTTAGGGCTTCGATGACTGTTGTAATTGTGTCCAAGCTTTGCAGGGAAGATGGATTTTGTATTGAATCACAATTGCAATTCATGATTTAAAACACTGACCAAACTAATTATTTTTAATTGGAGTTCGAAGAATTGTTAGTTTTATTTTGAGCATGGACTACAGCTTCCTTTTGTTGGAATTTTGGAGTCTTTTTACAGAGAACAATTTGAGCTGAATTTCAGTAAATCTGTAACTTTTATGGCAGTGTAACTTTTTAGTATGACTTTTTTTCAGTAGTTCATGGATGAATATATTTGATTTGAGGATATTTTGTAATACCGCAACTACAGTGTGAATTGCAGCTCTGTTGCAATGTACCTAATGGTTGCAACCTGCTTATATTACCTATGTATATTCATGAAATTTGCTATAATCAGGTAGGTTTTGGTCCACTAGACTTTTCAACACAACTTCGCAATATAAATGTACTGGGGAGAAAAATCCAATAGCACTCACGACTTAATATATAAGTTAGGAATCCAATTTTAGTTCAATATATTAAATTATTAGGTCTCAAATCCTTACCTATATATCATATACTCCTTTTTTCTCTCTCGAATTAACTATAATACGTGACACAATTCCTACCCATGAACCTAAAAATTTCTCCTTTTAGGAGTAGTCGCTCACAATGAATCATAGTTGGTAATCTCCTCCCCAAACCCACTTTACTACCTCAAAGTCATCTCTCTTCACTAACTCATCAACCTATTATTCTTGAACACTCTTACCAAGATTTTACCAATGCTGGTTCCTTAGTCTGACACTAATTAGACGCCTATTAAACCCTGGGCACCTTGGTTTAACACAAACCAAACTATTTGACACTTTGGTCCATAGTTTACTGGTCAAACTTCGAGAAGAACTTCGAGAAGAAATCAGTTGTTAGTGAGAAGCCAATGGTTATAACTAGAAACTCTCATATCACTTATTAGGGAGAAAAATTCAAAAGAAAAAAAACCCATTAAATAAACCCAATATAAAAATTAGTAACCTAACTTTGACCCAAAAATTTAAAGTAATAGGTCCCCTTACCTATAAATTAAGTCTGTTTTTTTCGGTCCCATCCAATGTGAGATACAATTCCTATTATGAACCTAACAATGATATAACCAATTTCATACGAAGAGTGATTAACAGAGCAACAATCATTATGTGACTGAAGTATGCATTTATAAGACATGAAAGTGGTTTAATTCCTTATCTTCTTACATTTTCTACACTTCTTATATCTAATTAAACCAACAAACGTTAACATTTTTATAGATATTAACACTTGATAATACAAGAGCTAATTACCCAAAAGACATTTTCTACACTTCTTATATCTAATTAAACACATTGATAAAACCTGTGCCCCTAGCTTGTCGGGAAAATTTTTTGGTAAATTGAGCTACAAGTCATTAAACAATAAGCAATGAAAATTCAATTTCCTTCTCTGTTTTTCTTTTGGGTATTCATAAAAAAAAAAAACTTAATATGCATTTTTTTTTTTTTTTACAAACGATAACTTCATATATATATATCTATCACCCCTTGAAAATTCAAGAGTTAATTACAAAAAGGGGTAACTACCCCCATATCTTTCCTAACTAGACTTGAAAGCCAAGCTGGGAAAGAACCTTCCCATTCAAAGTCTCTAGTTGCCTTAGCTGCAAATTGTGCTAATTCATGGCTACACTGATTCACCGTTCTAGGTACAAAAGTGAACGTGCAGCTTTCAAAATTTCCTTTCTGAACGTCAATGTCATCCAGGATTGTTTGGAGACTACAATCCTGTCCATTGTCCATGTTAATGAGGCTCACTACATGCTTGCAGTCAGATTGGACTTCTATAGTTGTCCATCCTGCAATCTGAGCCATTTCAAGCGCCCCCCTGATTGCTAGAGCTTCTTCAGTGGCTGCAATTCCTTTCCTCCTCGCAGTAATTCCTTTTGCTCTCACTACTTCTCCGCGCCAGTTCCTTGCAATGATTCCAAGACCTGATCTGACCATTTTAGCCGAGATGGCAGCGTCCGTATTGATCCTTATTGTTCCTTCCTTTGGAGGTTCCCAACGCTGCTGGATTGGTGTTGCCTTTTCTGATTCAGAATTTGGACCCGTGTCTGACTCCATTGCTGCCTCATACTCGATCCATTCCTGTTGTGCCTTGTCAACAATATTCTTTGCATCAGTTATCTCCTGCTGGAAAGTAACCTTGTTTCTTGCTTTCCAGATTTGCCATAATATGTTTGCTGTAAGTTGGATTCTGCCCACACCTTCAGACTTTTTTGCTGCTTGCAACACCGCCTCCCACCATCTCCACAGGTTGCCTTGAAGTTTAGCTAGCCCTTCCCACCGAACAGGTGCAATCTTCCATATTACTTGCGCTGTTGGGCAGGTAAAGAAGATATGCTCGATAGTTTCCATGTCCTCCCCACAACAGTGACAGAACTTGTTCCCTATGCCAAACCTTTTATAGAGAGCATCCTTAGTGGCCAAACCATTTTGTAGACATCTCCATAGGAAATGTTTCAATTTCAGCTTAATGTTTAGGCTCCACAAGGTTTTCCAAACTGTATGCTTTCTTATTTCCCAACTGGTTTCTGGATTAGGTGCTGGCCTTTGATTTGTTACCTCCTTTTCCTCCTTGGCAATCACATATCCGGTCTTCACCGTGTAGATTCCAGACTTGCTGTGTTTCCAGAATAATCTATCCTTTCTATTATACAATCTAAGAGGAATATTAGAAATCTGGTTTACTATATCTTCATTAAACCAAAGCTGCAGAAGACCAATGTTCCACTTCCCTCCCTCTATAAGCTCATTAACAAACTCTAGATGACAACCTACTGGTCTAGCCGTGGGAACTCTTCCATCCACCAACCCAGGTATCCACTTATCCTGCCAAATCCTCACTGACCTCCCATCCCCCACCCTTTTCCATAACCTCTTTTGAAGCAATTCCCCCCCTTATGCATACTTTTCCAGCACCATGAAGCATTATTAGGGGGTTGCTGTCCTAACCAATCCTCCTCCTTCATGTACCTGGCCTTCAAGACTTTGCTTACTAACAAATTTGGATTAATCACAATTCTCCAAATTTGTTTTGCAAGCATAGCCAAATTAGAAGCTTCCAGGTCTCTAAAACCCATACCCCCTTTCCCTTTCACCTCAGACAGCTTACTCCATCTAACCCAATGCACCTTATTTTCCTGTTCCCCACCACCCCACCAGAACCTCGCAATCTTTGCACTAACAGCCTTACACAGACCCTTGGGTAATTTAAAGCAGGACATAATGTACGTTGGCATGGCCATGATAACTGCTTTGATCAAAACTTCCTTACCCCCTTGACTGAGCAATTTTTGTTTCCAACTCTGGAGCTTACTGATAATGTTGTTCATCAGGAAGCCAAAAACCTGGTTTTTATCTCTCCCAATTGTCATCGGAAGGCCTAGATATTTACCACTATTCGCCTCCTTCATATTATCCAGCACTTTACTGACTTCCCCTCTAATCCTCTTGGGAGAATTTCTACTGAAAAACATAGCAGATTTATCAAAATTAACAACCTGCCCGGATGCTTGTCCATATATCCTGAGAACCTCCTTAAGCTTTTGGGCTTCTTTTTTACTTGCTTTGCAGCACAATAGGGAGTCATCTGCAAAAAATAAATGAGAAACCATAGGGCTATCCCTGCAAATTTTGATTCCAGTTAGATGCTTGTTATCCACAGCTTTCTTGATCAGGTTTGAAAGCCCTTCCGTACAGATGATAAATAAGTAAGGAGATAAGGGATCTCCTTGTCTAATCCCTCTAGAAGGTTTCACACTACCCACTTTCTGCCCATTTAAATTAAAAGAGTAAGCAACCGTGGAAATGCAGGTCATGATCCAACGAACAAAAGTGGGACAGAAACCCATTTGCATCATGATTCTACCAAGAAACTTCCACTCCACTCTATCATAGGCTTTAGACATATCAAGTTTAAGGGTCATGAAACCTACCTTACCAGCTCTCTTACTTTTAAGGAAATGCAAAAGTTCATGCGCAATAATAACATTGTCTAAGATTTGCCGGCCAGGAATGAAAGCAGATTGTGAGGGACTGATACAATGCTTAAGGACCCTTTTCAGTCTATTGGCCAAAATCTTGGAAATGATTTTATACAAGACATTACAAAGACTAATAGGCCTGAAGTTAGCAAGCATCACAAGATTATCAACCTTTGGAATTAAGGAAATGATGGTCTCATTAATGGCCTTAAGCAGATTACCCGTATGAAAGAAAGAAGAAATGGCATGGACAATGTCAGCATTTATAATGTTCCAGTAAGATTGAAAAAAACACGGGGACATACCATCAACACCTGGAGCTTTGTTGGGGAACATAGAGAAAATGGCCTTTTTAATCTCCCCCTCGTCCACAGGTTTGATCAACTGAGCATTCATGAGATTGGAAATAGTGCACGGTATGCCTTGTAAAACCTCCTCAAATTCTGTGGGATTGGTGGACATGAAAAGTTCATTGTAGTGGTTACACATTTCCTCCTCAATTTCCTTGTCGCTCCTACACCAATTCCCATCAGACTTTTGGAGCACACTGATTCTGTTACGTTTCCTTTTAGCTAAAACACTTTGATGGAAAAAAGCCGTATTTTTGTCTCCCTCCTTGAGCCATCTGTTTCTGGACTTCTGACTCCAATATAGCTCCTCTTCCTTGTAAGCTTTACTTAGCTGAAATATTAAAGTTGCAATGACTCCTTTGTTACACAGCTCACCCGCTTCTCTTGCAACCTTCAATTGCTCCTTAATTTCCTGGATTTTCAGCTTTGCATTACCTTTTGTTGTTCTGTTCCACTCGATCAAAGCTACTCTACACTCCCTAATTTTTCTTGTAACTTTATACATCCTGGATCCATCTTGTTCTTTTTCCCACGCTGTGCGAATCACAGGCACAGTTGCTTTGTCCTTTGCCCACCTTTGGTCGAAAAAGAAACGTCTCCTCCCATTCCTTTGTTGCGGTTTTGTGTCCACTATTAGTAGGCAGTGATCTGAAGCCTCCATTCCAATATGCTCACAGGTTACCTTTTCATAGACTTGCACCCAACCCACACTCCCTAAACATCTATCCAACCTCTCCTTAACCTCCCCTTCCCCTTCCCATGTATTGCACCAAGTCCATGGAACCCCCACAAAACCAATATCTACTAGCTCGTTCTCAGAGATGAAACCTTTAAAGTCCCTAAAACTACCCTCAGATCTTTCATTCCCACCCCATTTCTCTCCATTCGAACAAATGTCATTGAAATCTCCCATCACAGCCCATTTCTCACCCCATTCTCGTTTTTTCTCCTCAATGAATTCCCACTGATGTTTCCTAACTCTACCTTCCGTACTAGCATACACCCCTACAAACCACCAGCTGTCATTTGTTTCATTATCCACTACTTTCGCAGCAATATACCAATCCGAACCCTGCACATCCAGTAACACCACTCCCTCTTTCCAGAAAAGAGCTAATCCCCCAGCTCTGCCCTTAGGATTCACTATAAAGCTATGTTCAAAATTTACTTTTTTTTGCACTTGTTTCATAAAAACCTCCTGGTTTTTTGTTTCACACAGGAATAAAATACTAGGAGAGTGGAGGTGAATTACCTCCTTCAGTTGGGGAATTGTCAAGGGGCCTCCTGCACCTCGACAATTCCACACCGCCATCTTCATTTCACTGGTGGAGGCATTGCGGGGCTAGCCTCCATTTCCCCTCCCTGTTGACCAGTGCTATCATCCCTTTTTGCCAGCTTCAAACTCGAGCCTTCTTCCACATCTTCCTCCATGATATCCAGACCTTGATTATCCAGCATCCCTTTCCTTTTCTCTCCAGACGAGCGAATTTGCTCTCTGCCAGTGATGTCCCGTAATGGAGCTCTTTTATTCCGTGAGCTTCTTCGCCATTTACCCTTCCTTTGAATGCTCTGGTTGACTGGTAGTCTGCTACCTTTGCTTCCACTCTCATTTGTTCGACAATTTATGCCCCCATTTTCCAAACTGTCCAAAACCTCCTGCCCTGGCACCAACTCCATCATCATTTCCACTGGAGCAAGACCAGGCGTACTACACTTCCTATTCCCCAAATCCACAACCACCTTACTGATTTCTATCTTTTCCTTCTCCACCAGCTCTGTTTTTTTTTCCTGATTTTCCCCTTTCCCCTCTTCTTGCTCCACACTCTTGTCCAACTCCTTGTTATCACTCAAAAAATCCTTCCACTTCTTCTCCATAGCTTCCTTTTTCTGTTCTCTAATATTACTCTCCTTCTCAAACTTGTTACTACTCGTCCCAGTTATACCCCTAACCCCCATCTCCCTCAAAGAATCTACATGGATCCCTGGGTCTTTGTTACTCGTAGCTACTACCATGCCTCTTTGTTTCACCTCAGTCTCGACCCCTCTGAACGCTCTCAAAGGGGAGGTCATGATATTCCCTGCCCTCATCCACGCTCCATATTGACTTTCCCTACCTGACTGTCCTTCCTTCCCTCCTTCAGTGCAAGATTTGTCACCGTGACCAACTATCCCACAGTTATAACAGAAATCCGGACATCGCTCGTATTTAAATTCCACCCATGTATTCACTCCCTCAAGCTTCACCAAGGTGCCTCTGAGAAGGGGTTGTTGCACATCCACCTCTACCAGAATCTTCATATGTCTACCCTCTTTTCCTCCCACTGGCGGAACTATAACCTCCCTCACTGAATTGAAAAGTTTTCCTACCTTTATCCCCACTGTCCTACACAGCCAGTGGACAGGAAGATTCCATACCTGTACCCATAAGTATGTATATCTAAAGAACTGGGGCTTTCTTTCACAACCCATTTCCCAATTTTTAATCACCAAGACCTGATTATCCAAAACCCACGGGCCTCCCATCAAAACTTTTTCCCGTTCCTCATCAACATCAAACTGGAATTGAAAAATGTTAGGGCCAAGTTCAGTTACCACCAAATTTCTGGGATAACCCCACGCATGATTGGTGAAATTTTTGACCCCTGTGTAATTTGCCACTTTTGTTCCTATCAACCTGCCTACCAGGCTCCTTCTGCAATCTTTGACTCCCTCGCTGACATCCTCCGAGCAAAGATCCACCCCGCCTAGTTCCGTTGAAGAGAGCTCAAACTTGCTGAATGCACGAGTTAGCTCCTCTTCCATCCTCTACAACCCAGTTGCTTGACACCACTGTGCACTATTTCCTTCCTTAGAAAACCCGTTGTTCAAACCTGCAAAACAGAGTTGAAAAACAGAGAGCAGAAAAAAAGAAGCCTAAAACAAGCTGAAAGACACGGAAGCCTAACCAACCACCCTCTAACTATGTACACACTACCACGATCTTGACAGGTAGACCCCGTCTCCCGTTCCTCGGATCATGACCTCAAACGCACCAGGACACAGACGTTGAATCGCAAAAGAGTTTAAGGTAGCTAAAATGGGTGTTTGTAGTACATCAGAATGTGGAAGGTCACTACGCCACAAGCCAAACTCAGAGATCTTCCCTTCTGTTAGAGGTTGCCGATACCTTTTGAAATTTTGAAAGCTCCTATTCTAGGAGGGAAGCTCTCAAAGTAGAGAGAGAAGCTCTCAAAGTAGAGAGAGGTCTTTTTTCCTTTTTCTTGGAAGACTATTTACTTAATATGCATTGAAAACCTAAATATTATAGCTTGGTTTCGTTCAATATAAATTCCACCAGAAGCAGTTATTCTATGGATTCCGGTTCGATTCATGTTTAAAACAAAGGTTCGATTTCTACATGGTCGAAAAACGTCAAACAGAACAATATGTACATATACATAATCACCTAGGGAAGACGATGGTTAGTGTTTAGCAACATTCATATCTGGATTCGCAACAAGCCAACTTCGACCGGGTCTAATCAGAAAATTTTCCTAACTTCTCAGAGCAGGATACTGTCCGATATCCAGCTTGAGACAAACCAAAACCAGCGTGGATCTAGTCCTTGTATTTTTAAAAATTTCCAAAAAATGTTTCAACTAAAACGCATGAATCTCATACTTTTTTATTTTAGGTAAATTAGGATAGCCACAATAGCTGGCATAAATATTATATTTACATTAGTTAAAAGTTTCGGCTTTGTAGTTTTACTTCCTAATGTTTAGAATTTTGTTGAATATGGTCCTTTAGATTTTAAATAGTTAAATTTAGGGTTTAAAATTAAACAAAATGTGAAATAAAGTTAAATATGTATGATGTGTTTCAAATGCCTATAAACATTGCTACAAGCACCTCATATTTGCACAGCATCAAGTTTAAAGAGCACATGGTTTTTAAATTAGCTACAATTCAATAATGATACACATATAATATACCAAAACATTAGTAGTAGGAGGGGATGGATGGGTTGAATGCTACGGAAAAAATTAGTAGTAGAAGAAGAAAATCCTAATATGTATATATGTTTTTTCCACATACATTGTAGAAATTGTTGCATGATTTCTAGATATAGGTCTCAAATAGTTATAATTAGGGATTGCAATAACAAGTGAGATTCAGTGCCAATATGAATTGCGTTTAGTAATTTTAAGAAAACTTACTATTTTTCCATGTTATTCCTTCCTATTAAAGTCTAACATTTTAATAATGAAGGTTTATGTATTTGTTCTAATGTCCATGCATTGATAATTTTAAATAATTCTAAATAATTATATAAAACATTAATTGATAAGCTACTGACTGCCAAAAAAGAATAAAAAATAAATAGATGATCACTGAAATTCACATGTAATATATATTACTTACAAATTAAAGTTGTTCTTATTTAAGTATTTAATTAACAATATATGTGGAAAAAATGACAGAAATTATTTTGATTAGTTATTTATAGTGCAAAACATTAAAAGCATATTTTATGCTAAATTTGAGAGAGTAAGAATAAGCATATAAATGCATTGATTCTCATTGTGCACAAGAGAAGAAACATAGGAGAAATTAGTGGCATAAATAAGTGAAATGAAAAAAGAAAAAAGAAAAGAAGTTTAATAAGAAATGTAGGAGAAATTAGTGGCATGAATAAGTGAAATGAAAAAAGAAAAAAAAAGAATAATTAGTTTTTTCACATTTTTATTAATTATAATTTCTAGTACACCTCTAATGTAATTTTGGTCTAACTCACATCCTATTTCATTTAAAACCCTTACTATCTCTATTTAAACTTATAATAATTCAAATTCCAAAGTCGGACAGCCAAAAATGCAAAGTTAAAGTTATTAACAATCAGTAATTTGATTTATTCATTACATTTATTTGAGTTAAAATATTAGGGACCCGCCAATTTGGTACATAAGCTGAATTTTTGGAACCAAAATTATATTTCTATTGCAGAGGTCCTTAAATCGATAGTATAATATTCTTTTCCAGTAACATCTACATAGCTATCTAGTTTCATAAATTTTAATAACATAGCACACTAAATAAGAACACGAACAAAGCCAGTATACTTCAAGAAACCATCCTAGCACTATGCTAAACAACTCAATTACATACAAGATCAAGAGCCCAAAATCTGAAAGCACTTATGATATACTCCCCACTCAATTACAAGATCTTTAGTCGATTTCTTTAAAGGGAAGCATCCTCCAAGAAGCCATTACATAGCAGTTAGTTTCATTATTCCAATAGCTGTTGGAGCTGTTGGCCAGGGACTTGTTGTCCTGCCTGGCAGATTTGGTTCGAACCTAGCTGCCAGGTTTGGGGGGAAGGGAGGGATCAGGGGATGAGGGAAGGGTAAAAAATATATATATATATATATAAAAGTTTCATTTTTCCAATGAGATTTAACGTCCACATGATCCAATACGTCTGGGATACAAATGGTATCTCTCCATTATATTAACTACGGATCTTTAACATATATTACGAAAGATATCATTGTTTTTCTAATGCAAATGCTTCAGAACTAAACCGCCTAGCAAGAGTTTTCGGGCACCTATTTGTGCATTGCAAAGTTTGACACGTTCTTCGTTTAGGACTTGTCTTTGTAGCAGAGATGTTTGACTTGTTAATCAACTTGGAATGAATGCAATCAATGTCCCTCTAAAGTCCAGATTAATTGACAGCTATACTTGGACATATTCATGAATATAGAACATGAACCTTATCCTCTTCACCCTAGGAGTGACAAGATTAAGTTCTTTTGGTATGTCTCTGTTCTTTACATTCCCTAAAGGGACTGCAATTTGTGATTAGACGAAATTCGTACCAATTTCAGCAATCATCTTTCTAACAATGTTTTAAAACCCGGACCGTCAATTGAACCGGTGAAGTGAAAGGATCGAGATTCAACCGGTTGGACCGGTTCAATCCCGGTTCAATGAATTTTTAAAAAAGTAATTTATATAAATATATATATGCACAAAATAAGATATGCAATAGACTAATTTAAACCTTTATATGATGAAAAGTTTACTATTTTTGAATAACTTGGATTTTCAAAAATAAAATTTTTAAATTATTAGTTAAAACAAATAAATTTCATTTCAATTTTAATTATATCTACCAAAATAATCTTAAATCCAACACAAAAATATCACAATAGTTTGAAATTATACAAAATTCAAGTCTATGAGAATTTGACATTGTGATCTTAAATTTTAATTTACGTCTTTGGGATTTAGAGATTGCAATTTAAAAAAGAAAGTTTGGAGTTCGAAGGAAGTCAAGAGAATCAAAAATAGGAATGCAAACTTGATAAGAATCAAAAAATGAGATAAAAGTGAGTGGTTGTAGCATTAAATAATTTGGGTTAAAGAAAAATAATTCTTTTTTAACTTTTTTCAATTTAATGGACAAAAACAAAATTAAAAAGATGGAAGAAAACATCAATAAATTAAAACTAAAGAGGTTTGATTAAAAAGGGAGTGACAAAAAAAAGAGAGAGAGAGAGAGAGAGAGTGTGTGTGTGTGTGTGTGAAGATTAAAAAGAAAGAGTCATGAAAGAATGAGATTTTGTAAGAAAAATGGAAAAAAGAAATATGGATGTTTGTTATATATATATATAAGTTATCAAAAAAAACAAATAAGATGTGATGGTGCAATGGTTACTACATTGGTCTTGTATTACAAAGGTCTTGAGTTCGAATCTTGATAGAAGCATTTTGCAAGACTTTAAAAAAAAAAAAAAATGAAAAGGGAAACTTGAAAGCCGGTTCAATCTGGTTCAGTGGTTTTCACGATTTTGACCGGATTTGACCGGTTTTCTGACAAAGTCAACACCAACATGGAATCGGACCGGTGTCATGGCCAGTTCGCAGTTCAACTGGTCGAACCGGCCGGTCCGGTCCGGTTTTCAAACTGCTTTCTAATGCCCAACTACATAGTTGGCTGACGCAACTACCCTTTTGACGGCAATTCTGCAGAGATTTAACTATAAACCGTGACCAATGTACGCCAGCTTTCTTACCAATCAAAAATCAAATTTCAATACTTGAAATACCTTGAGCATATTAAAATGGGCTCCAAGAAACTTATTTTCTTTTGTATTTCCATGGCTATAGTCTGATGATTACCTCAGAAACGGCTGCTATAGGGAATTGGTTAAGACTTTCACTCAGTTGACAATTATGAGAAATTAGTTCTCTAATCTAATTTCGTCCTTTTCTTTTAGGACCACTAAATTTCACATTACAGATTTTATAAAATATACTAATTTTAGCTGTACAAGTAAAGCGATTGAGCCGCCCCATGGCCCAATTCAGCCCACCTCTAGTATAGAAGTAACAGTAGCAGCCGGGTGTAGATGTTGCCCATTGACAAAAAAATTATTGTACATGTAAAGATTTGGAGTATTTTGAAGCATAGCTGAGGCTCAGTTTAAAGTTTAAATACACCTTAATTAATTTGTAAGCATAGCCCTTCTCAAATGGGACTCGGGGGACACTGGTTAGTGTTTAGTAAATTATGGTTGGCTATGATGAAACTACCTATTAGTTGGTGGTGTACCATTTTAATGGTAATTGTAAAGTTACTAAATTTGCATGGTACATAGTTTAGTATTCATTAAACTAAAAGCATGTACACAAATTAGGCCAAAATTCAAAATTATCAATCATACCAAGATTAAACTACTAATAAAGATGCACACTTTATTATTTTCAATGCAGCCAAGACAGTTGAGACAAATGGCGTAGAAGAAGCCAAGTACCAGCTATGGAGGGTACCCTGGTGGTGGATACGGAGGCTATCTAGGAGGAGGTTATGGGGGATATTCTTGGAGTAATTATGCAGGGTACCTTGGTCGTGGCCGTGGTGGTTATGGTGGATATTGTTGCTTTAAGTGCAGCTTTACAACTAATAAAGCCAGTTTCGAGCACTGTAACGAATGCTTAAACAGGCTCAGCGTGATGAAATACAAAGAAGAGCTTGAGAAGTGATGTAATATGCACTGTATGTATTTGCTAGTTCAATATTTCTTCTATGTGACCTTTGATTTAATGGCAAAATTAATCTCATGCTATATGAAGTCATTTTAGTGGCTTTGCACTAAAAATGCGTAAACTCAGTAGTTCAAAAAATACAACAAATTCAAGGCTAATTTTGGTTGGTTCATCTGTAGATCAGTTAACCATCATCAAAGTGGGGTTTTTTTGTTAAAAAAAAAAATTACAATTTTGGGTATCTAATCCAGATTTTGGGGGGGGGGGGGGTAAGTGTCTAATCCAGATTTTGTTTATAATAGATTTTACAAACTCACTCTCTATCCATTAATGTTGCATATTTGACTAAAACTAGAAAAAGAGCCCTTACGATCACCTGTCTATCAAATATGGTATACCACCTAAAAAGAAATGATAAAACCAAAAACTGTTTAATCTAACCATTCAAAAATCATGTCAAAAGCTCAATCTGAATTTGTCTATTTAACTAGTTTCACGAGAAGGTCAGAAATCTAGTTGACTAATTGACTACGAGAGATTCAACATTGCGCTATTGTCTACTATACAGAAAAATTAAGACACACTGAATTTGAGACTCGAGGACGTGTAAAACTTGTGCATGAGGAGGTCTTCACTTATCATGTTTTGGATCAGTACACAGAATTGATTGGATCAGTACAATTAAAACTTGTTCTGTAATTGATTGTAAGATGTCGTTTTCCAACATCATTAACATGGCTATCTAATTTCATAAACTTTAATACCACAATATAGTATATAAATTCAAAGGACATAACTTTGTTCTTTGCTTGAACTTTGTTGCACAAAACTGTTTCCAGATCTACTCGTAAATGATCATAAACCGAGCTTTTCCTATTTTGCCATTTCTTTTTCCTGTCTGAAAGGAGTCAAGACTCAAGACAATTTAGCTTTTGGGAATCTCTTGTTGAAACCTCAATGTGTTAAAATTTTTTTCAGCAAATACGCTTGAACAATTTGGGTATACCATACACAATGAAGCCAGTATAATCAAGCAGAAGTGCTGGCTGTTGAAACTTGAAAGACACATAAGATTTCATTTTCACATCTTGGAAGTAGAAAAATGTACATCATAATCTGCAGTAATTCACCTGATGGTCAAAAGAATACCACTGATTAAGCTCTTATTTTTATCACATAATACATAATTTTAGTACTTTTAGCCTCTTAATTTGCACCAGCGGCATTTAAGCATCATGATCCATAAGGCCTGGCTATTAGTTTTGTGGTTCGGTTTCAGGCTCAGCATCCACAGACTCACCAGCATAATAACCTCGGCCACAGCAACTATAGCGGCAGTATCCACCACCACCATAACCACCGCAGCCACCACCATAACCACCACGACCGCCACCAGAACCACCACCGGGGTAACCCCTATATCCACCACCAGGGTACCCTCCATATCCACCACCAGGATACTTGGATTCTTCCAGACCATTAATACGCTTCTCTGCAGCATTGGCTGCAAATGGTCACGGGATCGGGCAGAATTATTAGTTAGTGCTTGCATTCTAGCAGGAAAAAAAAAATCATCTAGAGTAAATTATGTTATGCAAAAACTTCTATATTGTATGTTATGCATCTCCCTGGCTGTGACCTCTGAAGCAATCACCAGAACTACAGGCAGAAGGCATAGGAAGAGAATTGCCTTGGAATCCATTTTTGTTTTCCTCACACAACTTGGTTTATGAACTCAAGATTTGGTTTGAAAACAATGAGAAGGGTGAGGAAGCTGGAGCATCCTCTTCTCCATTTATATGGAAATTTACGTGACATGGTTCTCGAAGAGGGAGAGATAAAGTATGCATGGAAATTTGTCGACCCCATGATTGAGTTGGCGGTTGAAGATAATTATGATTGCAATATCAAACTTATCTCTTTTTTTTCGAAACGACAAGTGATTTTATAGATTATCAAAACTTTACATTTGCGAACAAACGCTCGATTGATCTATACAAGCAGTGTTATTTGACAATGAGGAATCTAAACATCCTCATCTTCAATTATGCTTATGGCATATGAGCTAATTCTAACACTAATATGATTATATTCCTTTCTTACTAAACAAAAGGAGCACATTTGAAACAACAAACTTAATTGATAAATGTCCTCCACCAAGGTTGCCAATCTCACATCATGAGCTTTCCTAGACAAAATGCAGCTGAGAACTTGCTTGTTGTGGATTTATATCTCATCTTTCTCCAGTTTAGCACTAGTGGCAATAACTACCATTTCATCAATGTGTTGGTGCCCAGTGTTTCTTTCCTTCGCTGCCTAGCTGCAATATCGAACTTATCACAACTTGGATTTCCTGTTTCGGAATTTATATTAGATATTCTAGTGGCATTATTCAAATCGTTTTGTATGCATGTCGGAGGGTAAACAGTCAACGATGCGGATAAGATACGGCTCATGTATACGGGCATATATTGCTAGTACTACATGCCTTGATTGGGTATGGGATTGATCGGGGAGGAGTAGGAAAGTGGAAGTATCGAACTTGCCATTGATTTTTTATAATAAACACCGGAAATATGCATACAGATGTCAAAAATATTTGAGCACTTGCTACATATAAATGTACAAAACAAATCGCGTGACAACTCAATGTAATCAAGAATATGTTTGGAAAGCTGTTCAGATTCCGCACAAAAGTGGCAAATTCATACCTTTTGTTCATAACTGTGGTAGGCACATTTTTTATTCGTCTAAAAGAAGTCACCGAAGAATTTATAATATTTCAATTTGTCCAGTCTCGAACCTATGACTTTTTATTTCTAGTTTTATTAGGAGTTAATAATATTTTGTTCCTTTTGAGTAGGGTGTATGATCACACTTTGTCCCCTTGAACGAAAAATATATACAATCTTGTCCTCCTTAAGATCAGATGTTAACTAATTTATCAACACCATTAACCAAAGTGATTTAATGACTGAACTGCCAATGTTGCAGTGATGCATGGCCAAAAACAATGCTCAGGTGCTACGAGGTATAAAGGAATAACAAAAGAAAAAATAAATAGGATCAATTAAGGAGATGCATCTCTAGAAATTAGGGTAAACTCTATCTAACACTCTATTACTCAAAATTAGGCCATGTTCTTAGGGGATCATTAGTAAATCAATGAAAGAAGTAAGGGCTGCTGGTTATTTATTGGAATTGTCTGTAGAGTTTTAGTTCTGAAGTTGTAGTTTATGCTATACATGTTGGTTAAAGAATGTTGAGTTTATAGCTAAAATTCCAGATTTTTGCTGCTTTGACCATTTGTATAGGTTTTGCCAATGATTACAGAAGTTGCCGTTCATCAGGAATCATTTTGAGGGAAAAATTGAAAGAAACAAATTTTAGATTCTTTTACAGTGTTAAAAAGTACATCATCCATTATTTTGGGGATTAAAATGTGATTACCAACTAGCTCGAAGGGGTAAACAGTGACTTTTATTCTGTCAATCGGCAACTTCTACACCATTCCTACTTATATTCTAATCTATCAAAAGGTGGGCCTAACTAGACTAAGTGAAGCCATAGGTACTATTTAATATTTAACATCTGAAAATAAATATTCGTTAGAGATTCAAAAATAAGTTATGGTTGTCAAGGGAAACCTAGAAAATAAAGTAAAGTGCTTCTTCTAAATATTGCCAAGAAAAAATGGTGAAAAAAGTCACCGTCCATGTTAAAGAAAAAAAAGGATGTAATTCAGAAAAGTAGTACTACATTTGGTTGGCTCACATATTTTCCACCCCACAAAGAATCGCCTGTAGAACCAAATTTTTATCTATTTCAAATTGAAATTTTGTAATAATTGTAAAAAAAAATCAAATTTAAAAAAATCATACCAAGTTGAATGTTATTCGTGATGCTATGAAATAGAAACCCAATTAAAAAAATCTCGTCAATTATAACTTTTACAAAAACCTGAGCAAAGAAAAAAAAGGTATCCACCCATATGCACGGCCGAAATTTACAGCAATTAGAAGGAAAATACAAACAAATAGATCCACAACATATTAAAAAAAAGAAACATGTATCTTCTATCCATAATAAGAAATAATTTCTATTATGGTTGAAGAAATTGCAAGCTAACTAGAACTACTTTTTTTTTTCTGTTAATGTTGCTGCTAACACTTCATTATTTGGCTATAGTTAAGAGCTAGACCTACCATTTAAAGACATTTTGTGATGCCCAGTGCAAAATATATCTTGGTAAAGTAATTTTCAGTTCGAAAAAAATTATAGGAAAAATTTCACCAGAGAGATAGAGGCTCTTAAATGGCAAAAACCAGGCAAAGAAAGTGGGTTGCAGTGGCTGCAATTCCTGCACAGTAGTCTCAAAATCATAAAACGATCAACTCACTTTCCCCCAAAAAAAAATTAAATAAAAGGATCAACTTATAGAGTAATTTGGCAGAAATCAAACACAAGGAAGTACCAAAAGAAAACTATTTTGCTAGTTCACAAAAAAAAAGGAGAAAACGAAGAAGGAAAAAATTGTCCCAGTAAATCTGATTCCTCAAGCACGCAAATAAAAGCGTCAAACATAACCTAAGTCAATTAGTTCTTTAGCTTCAAAATAAGAAGAAGCTGGAAAACAGAGAGCTTACTGGGCCAAAGGCAATAGGAAGAACCAAATGACCAGAAGGTTCAGAAACTTTGGGCTTTCTCTCTTATATAAGGAAATTTTGATTCAAAAAGGTTAATGTTTGCACTTTTGATAGATAATATCTTCAAATATTTGACAACTGCATAAGAATATTAATTTATTATTTATAATCTAAAAATTAATTTAGCAGTCGAAGAATTTTCAATTACTAAAAGCGATGTAAATAGCAATATCTACATATTTCAATTTCATAAAATCAAAATCTAAGCATTTTTCAAGGTGGAATATGCATTCATATTTATTTCATACTGATATTCAGCGTTTGATTATGTGTAAGTGGTAAAAAAAGGTTTAAAAAAATAAGCAAGAAAAGGGAATTTGTATATAAAACTTACATAAAGATTGGGGTGTGAATTTTTTTCTTTAGAAAAGAAATTGTTATAAAAAGTTTTGATTTAATATTTAAAAGCTAAGGGTACCTATGTCTAACAAATACTATGGATTTGGTATGAAA
This sequence comes from Coffea eugenioides, assembly GCF_003713205.1. Lineage (NCBI taxonomy): Eukaryota > Viridiplantae > Streptophyta > Magnoliopsida > Gentianales > Rubiaceae > Coffea > Coffea eugenioides. The sequence goes on from NC_040037.1 coordinate 12,917,784, forward strand.
AGGTGTGGAGACAAAACGGCAAAGAAAAGTTTGACAATGTAGGATTGAAACTAAATACTAGCTTATCCCACTTATTAAAGTTTAAAACACCTAATCAACATACTAAACATCTTTTGTTATACTCGAAACATTTTTAGTTATTAAAGAAAAAATTTTCCCTAAAATGCTAAATATATTCCGCAATAAAGATAGCATGCAATTGTTGTAGGCAATAGTGGAAAAAAATTGACACATATTAATGGATGTAACAATCTCAAAGACAAAACCAAAATAATGAATATGCCAACTTTCACAACAAAACTCAAATATAAATTTCAATATTATTTACTTTTTAATAATTCTACATTTACAAAAATATGTAAGTGTAAGAAAATGTTAAAATGGCTGGACTCATTGTCCTTTTTTGACCACGAGCCAGGGTTCCTCATTGAAAATTTCGAGCCCAAGACACAATTCACCCTTATGTTGTGTTATGGCCCAAAACCTTCTCTCACTTTGCATCCACCCTTGAAGCCTTTCCATGCCAACTGCCTCAAACCTCTCATTCCGACGTCCAAACTTTGGTCCAATAGACTCTTCAACACGACTTGATGCTGCAAATAATTATATTGCCAATTTAACTGGGAAAAAACGATTAACAGAGCAACAATACAGATAACACAAGTATATCCAATTTTATCAGCCCATAAAATCACTAAAAGAAAAAAAAGGGGAGCAAAAGAAGCAAATTACCCAAGTATATTAACGAAGATGGAGAGGAGGGATGAAGGCGGAGGGCCACAAGGATGGGAGCGGGGTTAGCAAACACCAACCGTTTGTAGTTGCGAAGGTAAGTGAACACCAAGACTTCGAGGAGGGTGTTGGGTAAAGAATGGGGAGAAGGGGAAAGAGAAATAGGCCGGGGGGGGGGTTGGATTGAGTGTTAAGGTTGAAAAAATTGTAAATGAGAGATCTTGGATTTAAAATCTTTAATTTATAAAAAAAGCAGAAATTTGATAATTTGGTCGTGAAGGTCAAGGAAAGAGGGACATAAGGGTGATGATTTTCATTTCCTTTTGTAGAAAATATATAAGGATGATAATCAGGTCGACTCATGGGTTGGCGGGTCAAGTTAAGGCTCAATTATCCTAAACAACAAGTCAACTCAAACATGACCCAAAAAATTAAATGGGTCAACTTCCTTGATCCGCATTGTCGCGCCCCACTTTTTGATGGTGTGTTTGGTGATGTGTTGTGTGGGTAGTGGTGTGAGATGTGAGTGTGTAGTGTGTGTGTGAACGTGTGCAAAATGAAAAGTAAAAGGCCATGGGACTTAAGAATGCGACGATTTGGCCAAGTGAAGTTCAAAAAGGGTTTTTTTAATGAAAATGGAGTCGCCACTTGGTATCGAGTTAGGGTGTACCAAGTCACCCAAAAATGATTTTTTGTTTTTGACTGAAAAAAGTAAATAAACCCTTTTAGAGAACTTTTGGGTCTACGTAACCAAAAGAGGGATCGGGGGTCACATTTGACGAAGGGGAAGGCAAGGATAAAAATCCAAGGCACCCCTTCGACCTAGCCAAGGCTAGTTGCGTGACTTAAACCAATTTTTCCTAATTTTTCTACCCAAGGTATGTATCGCGTATTGGATATGTCTATATGAATGCAAAAACCTAGACCTAGGGGGACATGGGGGAAATTTCTCTTCAAAGGTTGAGTGATGCCAATCACATTAATTGTGAAGCCCAACAATGATCCTTTTGGAGAGGTCACACCTAAACCTAAATGACGTGAAAAATGAGTGGATGAATGCATGCCATGAAAAATGTGCGTTTGTGTGAAAAAGTAATAAAAACAATAGTGTGAGGGGAAGTGTGCAAAGAAAATGTCCTTGAATGTATAAAATATACTCCAAGTGCTAGTGGGCAAAATGCATGTATGCAATTTAGAGAAAAGTGTGAAAGTGTCGGTGTGCAAATGAAGATGAAAGTACTCGTGTGCGAGTGAGGATAAAAGTGTTCGTGTGCAAGTGAAGATAACAGTGTTCGTGTGCAAGTGAAGATAAAAAAGTGTTCGTGTGCAAATGAGACAAATGTGAAAGTGTGATGATAGAGTGGATTGAGGATGCATGAGCTTAGGGAATTCATGCATGTTGGGTACGGGGAGACCTAAATCGTGACTCAATTTGCCCTTCTATAGAGAGGATACAAGCGTGCTAAGGCTTTAGAAAAAGCCACACTCGTCTATATCCCATATTTAAGGGGACTCTCCAGGCAAATGAACCCTATAACTAGTATGAGATGCAAAAATCCTAAAATGAGGGGAAAAGGGGTGCGAGGAGCATGCCAGATGATAAAACTAAGGGAAGATGCATGATATGTAGTGAACAGGCAAATAATGCATTAATGGAAAACAAAGGAAAAATCATATTGGGTCTAGCGTTGGACTAGCCCTTTCTATGAATTCCTAATGAAATAATGAGCCACAACTAGCATTGGACTAGTGTGGTGACGCACATTCATCCATCACATTCATTCATAGCTATGGAAAGCGATTAGACATGCCAAACACCTATAGACACATAGCACATAACAATTAGCATGCTCGACTAGATGCAAGAGCCTAATAAAGCGAGTAACACTTAACACGTAGGCATGCAACCAAGCTAATGAACCTATTACATTCACTAACTAAAACAAAAGGGGAAGGGGTAAATGGACCAAATTGCTCGCCAAGCCCTATCTATTACAAGCCAAGAGGTGTACACATACCCCATAAAAACATAAAGGGGAAAGGGTAAATGGACCAAATTGCTCGCCAAGCCCTATCTATTACAAGCCAAGAGGTGTACACATACCCCATAAAACTTAAATAAAAGTAAAAATGCATGCAAAGAGGTAAGGAAAGCGAAGTAGACAGGCATATTCACATAACACATAGGAGCACGTAGGGTCAAATGAAGTGCAAATGAGGGATAGAGTGTACCTCCCTTGAATTGGGCCCCAATGAAGTGAAATCACTTATTTATCCTCCAAAATAAAAGAAATGGTCAAGGTACCAATTTATTTGGGAAAATTAAAGAAAATAGGCAATCACAAGCTCACTTGATCGTAAAATCCCTAAAGTCATGACTTAAACGCAATTGAAACAAAGCATGGTAGTTAATTGAAGCAAACAAGCAATGAAATTGTAGAATTAAAATTGCCAAGGACCAAATTGATGAAGTTATTCAATTGATTGGGTCCTAGTAGAACAAGGGGAGACTTGAGGGATCAAAGTGCAATTTTCAGCAATTGTTTCATGCAAAACTCATGCAAGCTACGTAGACAAGAAAACTTCTGCAATTTACTTTCTATTCAAACTTCTATCAACCGAGAAAGGAAACTGCTGCACTTCTCATTTCCATTTCCAAGCTTTGATCAAAACATTTCATCTAAGCATAACCATTCCATCATTTGCAAGATTAAGGCAGCTACTCTTATTGCAAGATTAAAACAAGAAGTGAAGCTGGCCATCAAGGGTGAAAAACTAAACAGCAAGACAGCAATAAAAGGAAAACATGTCGCAGGTTTTCTGCAACAGAAAATTCGGCAGCTTGCCAAACTTTCTTCAACCAAGAAGACATCATCCCATGCTCCACTCTTATGCGCAAAAAACATTAACTAAACACACAATGCCGTTGCACATATGAAGTTGGAGCTGACCATCAAGAAAGTAAAAAAACTAAACAGCAAAGAAGAAAGAGTGCAGCAAAGTTTTTCTGCAATTTGTTTCCTAAGCTTTGAAGCCTCGACAACCAAGAATAGATTAGAAAACTTCTTAATCAATCTTCCAAGCTTTGAACTAACTAACAACTGCACAACTACCATAATCCAAGCAAGCAAAATCATACAAGGAAACTATGTTAACTCATAAAGGAGTTCATGCAAGGCAACGAAGAAACATTCTGCAATCAAAGCTTGCTGCAATTTTCCAGGTTTGGTTCATTATCATGGCAGGAAATGCAATTCTCAACAGAAAAAATGTAACTTGCAGCTAACATGTCCAGGATGTGCTTAGCCAAAGATCAAAGACATCATGAACTCCAAACTTAAACCAGCGAAAGACAAAGACCACAGAAATTGACCCATGCCGCTGCAACGAACCAAAGGCTTTTAGCTTGTTGCAGCCAGCTTCATGTAAGTTATGGAAGAAGTAAACTTTCTGCAATCAAATCTGTCCGCAAACTCCAGAATTTTCTGAAGTTTCCAGCTCTCAAACAGGAGGAAAACAGCCGTGAAACATGGATTCAAATGGAAATGCAAAACATGGATTCAGCCACTATTTTCTTTTCATAATCTAACAATGGAATTCAAGACATATGCAGCCCACAAAACTCAAGAAAACAGCCATCTTTTCGAAACAAAAGCCATGAACATACGTCCTACCCTCCAACCCAGCCATAAATTATGCATCTCCCATAATTTTTCAACCCAGATTGCGCATAAAGACCACCAAGAGAAACAGCTATGGACATTAACAAAACAAGCATAGCTAACGCAAACCCCTTTTTCTTCAAACTCAAACCAGATTCATAGATAGAACTTGTATGGAGGACACAATCAAGTGTAAAGACCAAGACTTTCAGCATTCAAACATGATTCAGCAACTTATAAACCAGTCCAAAGTAAAAAATGTTACCTTTAATCCTTGACCGAAGCTTGATGTATTCCAAAAGATGAAATCTTTGTCTCTCTGGCTCTCTTGCAGCTGCACCTCCTGATTCTTTTCCTTTGCTACAACGAACCAGAAACCTTTTCTTCCTTCCTTGCTATTCAGATTCTCCCTGGAGCCCTCAGCCGTCAGCTCTCTCTTGTTTCAGATTCCCTTCTCCTTTGTTCAGCTTTTTCTCTCTTCCTTCACTTTTGTTTCCGCCGTTACCCTCCAAAACCTCCCTATTTTCTATCTCTCAAAAAATGGTTCCCTTCTGTCTCTCGTTTTCCTTTCCGTTCACTCAATAAGTCTCCCGTAGCTTTTGCTTCTCTACAGCCGGACCCCTAATCTCTCTTTTGCTCTCCCTGTTTCGTTTTTGCCTTCCCCTCCAACCTCTCCTATCTTCCGCTGTTTTTTTTTCTATTTTCTTTCCCCCGTTGGTTCCCCCTTTGCGGCTGTCTTGCGGCTTTCCTTTTATATCTAGGAACCACAACCCTAAACCTTCAGCCAGCTCTTCTATATTTACAACCCAAGGGGCTGCCCGAAGTCCTCCCTTGCAAGCTGCAAAAACGCAGCTTACAAGTCGCGTTTCTCTTCTTTATTTTTATTTTTATTTTTTTTTTAACTTTCAACTTAATAAATACAGAAATGATAAAATATAAATAATAATAATAATAATAACAAATTGCCAAAAACCAGGTAATAATAATAATAATAATAATGAAAATAATTTAAAAACTAAACAACTAAAAACAACAAAAATGGCCATTTTTCCATCTTTTTTGTTTCATTTTTCATATTTTTCATTTTTTCTTTCAAGAAAGCATTGAATTTAAATTACAAACGACTAAATCATATTTTTTTTGAATGCTTTTCTTTTCTCTTTTTTTTCTTTTTCAACAAATTCTATGATAAAACTTAAAAATAAAAATAAAACTGGAAACTAAAAACTAAAAATGAACACGACAAATAAAAAACTAAAAATGAAATTACACCAAAAATTTGGTGTCTACACGCATATAATTTGTTAATTTTACAGGTTACTCGAACTCGATTTGAATTACTTGCATGCTTAATTTTTGTGGGCTTCTCACGTTAGTAGCATGGTGGGCATTTGTATGATGGAGTTTCCATAAAAATATACAAAATTGTAACCCAATCCTAGATTTTGTATATATTGCTTGTAGTAACTTTTTGGTTTTCCTTTTTTGTAAAAAAAAATGAACAAAAATAAAATTGCGACACTTTCACAAATAAAATAAAATTTTTTGTTTTCACTTAATATTCTTGATTGCATTCTCATAATACTAATTGATAACCTTGGTTAGTTTTTTTTTTTTTTACTTTATGCCCCCAATTTATTTATTTTACACATTAAATGGATCAAATGAGTCAACCTATGGTTGACCTTTGATTTGGACCTATTTGCTTGGCAAGTTACTTGGCTCTAACTTGATTTTAACTCAAACATGAAGAATAAATTTACACCTGCTAAATTCATATTAGGTTCAAATTGTATTTTCATGTGTGTCTAGAATTACCATGCCCTAGTTTGGAGTCACGCTCATCTTAACTAATGCAAGTTTGAAAAATGCTAGCATGTGGTCCCATAAAAATCAATTGCCTGACCTACATCTCATAACTTCGTATAGAAATTTCACTTTGGCAATCAACAATTGTACGGAACCACGAAAGGGTCCAAATTCCAATGGCCCCTAAACTTAACCTCGGCCAAGACCGGAAGCCTTAGGCCTTATTTGAACAGTTATTTTCTGTCGGAAAATTGTGTCGTTTTTCGTGATCATATTTACCTATTATCTTTTTTCTCACATATATTATATTGCTATAGTAATTTTTCTATAAAAAATTCTAAAAAATGCAATCCAAACACAACCTTAATAAAACAAGCTATATATTTATATATATGTATATATTGGAATTTGCTATAATTAGGCAGGCTTGCGTCCACTAGATTCTTTAACACGACTTCAGAATACCAACGTGTTGGGGAGAAAAATCTGAGAGTATTCACTAAAGAGGATCAATATATAAGATAGAAACTTAGTTGTGACCCAAAATATTAAGCCAGCTAGTAGGTCTCGAATTCTTATCTATATATTTATTATTTTTTTCCTCACTCAAATTGATCAATATGTGACAAAATTCCTACTCATCAATCTAAAAATCTCTCCTTTCATGAGTAGTTCCTCACAATGAATCCAAATTTGTAAATTCTTTTCCACAAACTTACTTTACTATTCAAGACAAGTATACAGAAACTTATCACAACTTGGATTTGCTGTTTGGGGATTTATATTAGATATATTCTAGTCAGGGGTGTTCACGGATCATACATCCGATCTGTGACTCAAAAGGCTCATCCGCTCCACAAAAATAATATCAACCATTTGTAATTCGTATCTAGATCTGCTAATGTGGATATCCACATTATGCGAATCGGATCGATGGAATATCTAATCCGTATCTGATTTTAAAAAAAAATTCTTTTAAGAAAATATAAATCCCAAAGATAAAATGAAAATTTAAATGTGATATGCGTTATTAACATATGAGTTTTTAATCCAAATTATAAGTGATACTTGTACTAACTCTCACCATTCTTTTCTTTTACTATAATTCAAACCTACAAGATTCAATACTTTATTTACAATTTTTTTTATCCACAAATTATATGACATTATATTTAAAACTTAACATCATATATGAAGAAAACATAATTTGAAAGAGAACGTATACATAAAGATAAGAAATAAGAGATTAGACTATTATAAATTAGTGGATTTTTAATGTGTGAACAATTTTAAAAAAAAATATAAAAGTGCTATGTAGATCATGGTCAAATATTACTTTGATAGTAAAAAATGATATTCAAATCCGATCTGCATAACCTTTTGATTTGAATGCGATTTTATCCACGTATGATTTTTTTTTTTTTTTTATCCACGTATGATTGGATGGATCGAAGATTTGCAAATTCAGATAAGATCCGAATCGGATCACCAGACTTTATGAATTATCGAATCAAGATGTACGCCCGTAATTTTAGTGGCATTTATTAAAATCGATTTTGTATACATGTCTTACCGGTAGACAGTCAGCCATGTGGATAGGACGGCCCATGGCCTACGGTCATAATTCATGAATGGCCGTACATTACTAGTACTGCCTGTTTTAATATGGGATTGCGATTGATTGGGAGGAGCAGTGAAGTGGAAGTTTCAAACTTGCCTGCTACTTTAATTGTAAACACCAGAAATACGTAGACAGGTATCAAAAATAATTGCCCGGGGCTAGATCACGCGGTCTGTAGCTGCTTCCGGCACTCGCAGGTCGTGGGGTCAAACCTCACTTAACGCCTGGGTGCAGTTGGGATGGCGCTGTACTCCAGGCGGAGGGGATTAGTCGGGCTGCCTTCGAGTCTTGACCCGGACACCCTGTGTTGAAAAAAAAAAAAAGGTATAAAAAATAATTGTGCACTTGCTATATACATATATGTGTACAACACAAATTGCGCGACCACTCAGTGCAATCAATAATATATTTACAAAGCTACTCAAATTTCGCACAAAAGTGGCAAATTGATATCTTTTTTTTTTTTTCAGTAGGCACATTTTGTATTTGTGTAAAAGAAATCATAGAAGAATTTAAACATTTTAACTTGCTCTGTCTGAACCTGTGACTTTTATTACCAGTTTTAATAAGGGTTAATAACATTTTTGCTACCCTAAAGTAGGGTCAGTGATCACATTTTTCGCTCGCACTACCAATTTTCTGTGCCATGAAGATAAAACAAATAAGCTATATTAAAAGATTAATGGGCTATATCTTTCCCCAATCAAATATACTAATGCACTTTGGTTAAAAAAAAAAAAAAAATTTCCCCTCAAAACTTCTCTCTCTTAATTAATCAATCAAATCAACTGTACTAATCACATTTTCTCTCCATTTATGACAGGATGAAAGGGATAGAAACTGTTGAATACAAGGGATGCAAGGGAAATGTACTGAATATAATTTTGTGGTTTCTGTAGAAACCGTTGAATCTTGAATTTTACCGATAGGTATTTTTGTGTTTTGTCATCGTTATCTCCATTTATAACAGGGATGCAAAACTCGAAAGGTGTTTTGTTTCTTTAATACTGCATGGAAACTTAGAATTATTAAGCTTTGTTTTATATGCCAATAAGGCTACAAGTTGTACTGGCAAACAGAAATTTCAAGAAATCAACGAAATATCTAGCAAATCAATTTGCCTTGTACCTTCAAACTACCAAACATTGTGACCATTGCTCAAGTTGAGACTTCAGTGCATTTTATGGAGACATATATACTATTTTCAATTATGAAATATGACAACTGAGAATAATGCAAGTTGGAAATGAAGGCAAGGACCACTGAGCTTGGAGTCACACTGACCTTAACAAATAGTGTATTTGTCTACAAGCAGAATATGTGGTCCGCCATGGATCAATTGTCTGTTCATATCATTTAAAATTTCATCTCTATGCCTGTTGAAACGGTCAAATGGTCCCCAAATTCAACATCAGCTAAGGCAAGAAGCCTTAAAAAACAAGCTACTCATATCACATTTTTATATATCTTGAAATTTGGTATAATTAGCAAGCTTTGATCTAATCGACGTTTCAACACGACTTGATAATAAAAATAATTATAGCCTATATAACACGAAAGAACGATTAACAGAGTAACAATGATTATGCGACTAAAGTATATACAGATAAGACAAGTGCATCCAATTATTTGAGTATATTAAGGAAGGAAGATGGAGGGAAGGGATGGAGGTGGAGGGCCACAAGGAGTGGGAAGGGAGCAGGAAAGATAGCAAATACTGACAATATTTTCAAGGAGGGTGTTGGGTAAGGGAAAAGAGGAAAGAGAAATAGGGAAATTTTTTGACAATTTGGTCGTGAGATTTAAGGAAAAAGTCGCATAAAATTGACAATACTCATTTCCTTTTGTGGGAAATATGTGTGTAAATATAATGGGGCTATAGGAGTACTTTTGCACATTAAAGGGAGGTATGTATCGTATTAAAAATTAGAAGAGAGTTTCTCGAAATTGTCAAAAAATTTAAGGTTTTCGAAATTATTCCTCGATTTAATCTCTTGCAAGTTAAAGAAGACATCCTTTTTTATTTTTTATTTTTATTTTGCTAATTATACCTGTTGAAGAACAAGTCAATGGAATCCATAAATAGTTTTAGGGGTGGGGCAACTTTATACCATTGCCGACATCGTTAGATATACAAATTTTAGCTACATAAATAGGAATAATTTTGAAAACCTCTTTTGATGTTTTGCCTAATATCAATTAGTCTTCTTAAAATTTTAAAAATATCATTGACCTCCACTAAAACCATAGCTTTTTGTAACAAATCCATCCTTACATCATAAAAATATTCTTAAAATAATCATTTAAAGAGAGAGGTGTACATTTGTCCCAACTTTATCCTTTTCTATTGTCCTATCTGGAATTTTAATTGATTTCTGACATCTACTTGCATGGAAGGACTGAAAAAGATTGGTAGAGAGTGTTAAGTGCAATAATAATTGATAGAATAATTTTTTTAATCTTGGCTTTTACTATATTTTATTTTGCTTGCATAATTGTTAGAATAACAAAAGAAACTTAATTATAGATTGGCATATGAAGACTAAAAATGTGGCAAAGAGAGAAAATAGCATTCAACAATTATTAGATTAGCCATTTTAATACATTTTAATAATTTTGAATTTATTATCTACCTTTTTTTGTGAATAATGAGGATAATTTGATATAAGGTGGATAGGAAGATTAAAAGTTGAGGGAGGGGGTGAATAGGGAAATAATAATAATTAGAATTGCCAAATCTTATAGAATTTGCTTTCTTTTTCCAATTTTTTTTGGTGCATAAAGCCTTTTTTAATAGCGAAAGTAAATATAGGATTGGTATAGAAAGAAAAAACTAGGGGACCGAGGATATTTAGCATTTTCACTTCCAACATCTTTTTTTTTTTGGCCTACATAAATGTTAGCTCTAGTAAGGCTTATCTAGTATAAATTTCATATAGAGGGGCTTAGAAGTTTGGAAGGATAAGGGTGCTTAAATTCAAATATATATGTTCAAGTTGTTGTCATTAGAGACTTAGATTTTTTTGGTTATATATATTATTTGCCTAAATGATTATTATGCTGTCAAGGATAATTTAATAACCAATTGGCATAAGAATATTAAATAACTAAAATGTTTTAAGTGTAAAATTGAAAAATGAATAGGATAGACAAAGAAAGGGCATTCGAAAGAGTGCAAGCAAAATCTTTTTCTTTTCTTTTCTGTAAGTGTGCAAACAAATTCTTCGTTTACTTTTCAAAGAAATAACAACAACCGGAAAAAATGTAAAGGATAGACAAAGACTAGGTACTCAAAAGTAATTTCAAATTAGTCCGGTTGAATGTTGATACTTATCCTAGCTTTTATATATTTTTTTCTCAATGATACTTATCCTAAGTTTTAACTTGTAGGAAAAATCGGATTTCCTATTAAACATAAGTAGGAGGGGTTTGAGAAAAGGCTGTCTTGAGTTCAAATACAATCAAGAATCAGTCAGCAATAGACTTGGAGACGCCATTGATGATATATTAGATATTCCTGACAATATTAACCCAAAAACCTGTGATGGTGTCCTTTTTTATTTATTTTTTTCTTTTCATTAGTGGTTGTGAGCAATAATTCTTTGATGACAATTAATGTCTAGTGCCAAACATGCATGTTTTGGTGACGAAAGAAGCATAAAGCAACAAAAAAAAAAGATATAAATTTCTTGTGTCAAATTGTAAATGCGTATTAATATTAATATTTAAAATTGCCATATCACTCTTTTTACCCTTTTAAAATGAACCCAATCTTTGACTAAGAAAAGACAGAATTCATTCTCATTTGTCGGAAAAATTATATGGACACTTTAAAGAGTAAAAACAAGTACCAGTCGGCATATGCGAATTCAACTTTTACTGCACCAACTGATTCTGCAATCGTGCATGCTTGCTGTGTGGATTTAATGACCCGACGTGTCCCGGAAGAAAAACCAACTTAGCAATATGGACTTCGCATACATTTGATGGACTGAGTAAATTCTTTTTGATGTATTAATCACTTGTATGATTGCTGTGAAAGGGTGAATAGACTAAGTGCATTTGGTATATCACTAATTTTCTTGACATTGACATCGTACCAAATACAGCAATCAATCATCTGTTTAAACTTTAAAGTCCAACTACATCGTTGGCCGAGGCCAGGACCCCTTTGACGGCAATTTTACAAAGAATTACCTATAAGTAGACATCAATATCTACTCCAGCTTTCTCATCCTTCACAAAATCGTTTCCTTGAGCAAATTAAAATGGGTTCGAAGACACTTCTTTTCTATTGCATTTCCATGGCTAGCTACCGTGTTAATGATTGCCTCAGAGGTGGTTAATTGCTAGGGAATTGGCTGAGTCCTCCATGTCAGTTGACAGTAGCAAGACATTTTTTGCCTAGTCTAATTTCGTCCTTTTATTTTAGGACCACAAATTTCACATTTCAAATCATGTACTCCCTTTGTCCCAAAGTGTTTGTCGCATTTCAGGATTTCAACTAGTTAAGAATAGTGTCTAAATTGTGATATTAGTGTTTTCGTTTCTGACGTGCGCGAAGTATACATATACAATTAAGCTCATCCTAACCAAGTTTTACATTTATAAACTCCTAAGTACCCCACACGCGATTTATCGCAAGTATACGAATCGTGAGCGAGTATAGGGTATTAAGGGTCGATCCCACAAGGAATATTGCAATTACCGGTACTACTAAAGCTTCTCTATTATTTAGACTATCAATGAATTATAACAAATTAAAACCTACTGAAATTATGCAAGAAAATAGCAATTGAAAGCTCCTTAGGTTGTGGTATCCCTAACTACTCATGCAAATGCTATAATTGGATCATTGAATACTACTATCTAGGCTAGTTATGGTGTAATTTCCTTAAACATATGAAACCTACTTTCGTAGTGAATCAACTATACTTATAACTAATCCATACTTATTTTCATGGTTATGAAATTAGCTACAAGTTCATTTATTCAATGAAATTACATGAAATGAATCACTAAAACCACATAAGTGCACCTCTACTTTCGTGAGTGTACTCCCTATGTTTAGCACTTCTTGAACCAGTGTTAAATCTCAATTTTCATTGCAGAAACAATACCTTAGATAATCACAATTAATGGTACCGGATTAATCATGATTTAAAGAGCCAAAGTGCTAAATAACTTGCTCAAATCGTAGCAATCAAATAACCAAACAATTAACACTAACAATCATAGAAAGTTCAACCAAACCCAAGGCTTAAACTTTAAACACACATATTGAACACAAAATCCAGAACTTGTATATTAACTAAACTTGGAATCAAATACAAAAGATAAAGAGTTTGGAAGGAATACAACCCTTGTCATATGAGCTTTCTTCCTTGCCTTCTTCATCCTCCATCTTCATCCTAATCTAGATAATAAACAAGAATGGAAAAGCTACACTACTCTATACTAAGCTAAACTAACACTAGGGAGATGAAAGAGCTACATTTCTGCAGCTTCAAGCTTTCTCCCGTAGCTCACTCTCTATATTTTTTGCTATGGACTCCAATCTCTTCCTCTTTTTCTCTTGCAATGAATTTGGCTATTTAATGATGAAAGTTGGTCAAGAAACGAGGCCTTCACCTTCCTTTTACAGCTGGGAATGTTTCTCACATGTCTAACATCGCATGTGAGTTGGTGGGACTGAAATTGAGTTTTACGCGTACAGAGCAGCCTTTTCTGACCACAATCCGGCCAAAAATCCGGCTATAAATCCGGCCGGATTGCTACAGTAAATTTGGGCTGCTACAGTGATCCGAGCTGCTACAGTACTCGGATCCGTATGGATCCGAGCACGGTTCCACTTACCCAGAAACAGCCGAGGGTTCGGATGAATAGTGGATCCGAGTGCGGATCACTTGCTCTATTTTTTTGCCCAACTTCAACCGATCTTTTCTTGATGTTAGAAGCTGAACCAGCTCATGTCTAAAACACAAAAGTTGTAGCCTTTTGAGTTATCTTTCCAATGCATCAAGAATCACCTCATTTTGATCTGTGTAGGCTGAGATATGACCGAAATACCCCTGCCTGCTTCATGCCTTGTTCCAGTTTCGACCAAATGAAATTGGCTACTGTACTTCGGCTTTTTGACTTGGAAAACCTTCAAACTGGATTCAGATGTCTTCACCAAAGTTGTAGATCTATCTCTTATCTTCAAATGGGTTCAAGAATCATCCCAATCCGATCATTGTAACTCAAGTTATAGCCGAAATACGAAAATGTGACAAAACTGTCAAAATACACAAAATCCAAGTAAAAAGTGATAAAAACCTCATTTAACCACTTAAAAGCATTTTTCACCAATTATAGCCAAAATGATTCATATTCTTCCAATAATATAACCAAAGTGACTAAAAATAATATAAAATGTCATACAATTATTACGTAAATTAGTCACTTATCAGTTTCCAATTTTTTCATCCAAAATTTGAAATTCAAATGTGAATCTAGGATGAAGCATAGGTAAAGGTTGGGATGATATTAATTTTGATTTTGATAAGATGACAAACATTTGGAGACATCAAATATTTTAAATTGAACATAACTAATGGTTTAAATGTACAACTGAAATTAGTACTTCATTCGTCCAATTTAAAGTGTCATATTTTATATTTTGAAATGTCCCCAAACATTTGTAGTTTGCAGTTTAAATGCTTTTAAAAAAATACTTTACAATTTAAATATAGGAAAAATCGCCAATTTAGTCCTCAAACTATTTCACTAAAGCCGATTTGGTCCCTTAACGTTTTATCACATGAATTAAGTCCTTTAACTAAAATTTTTATACCAATTGAGGACCTATATGGTGTCGCCACCCAAAACATATATATTTTTTCAGCTAATAATATACTAAAAGTCTTATTTTTCTTCCAGATTCATTGCTATATTTTCTCAAATTCAATGGTGAAACAATAAGTATATAAGTGCAATTAGAAGATCCGGAATGATAACTACAAGAACTAGAACCATATCTAGAAAAGAATCGAAACTAAAATTGAACCAAAACTAGAGGTTCCAAAGCAGTAATCATAACTATCCTTATGAGGCGAGGTTGAGATTCCACTTTTAGTGTGTTTATATTATCCTTCATTTATTTGGAGGCAGAATTTTACTAATGTTGTGTCTCCTTATTTGGAAAACATAGGCATAAATATATATATACGTTCATAAAACTACTTCTGCTCTTCTTCAAAAGATTCTTCTTCGCAAATCGGCTTTAGATGTATGCATACAAGTAACTTTCGTTTATGCTTCAAATTCAGTCAATAGAATTAGATTTAAGGGCATAACAAGACCCTATCTTATATTTACAACTTATAGGTTTTTAACATACATAATAAAAGATATTATTGTGTCTTCTGATGTAAATAAAAAGTTACATAATTCTAATCATGCTTCTCTTGGAACTATTGCAAATTTGACGTGTTCTTCCTTGTTTCTTTTCTTCTTTTAAAATAATTGATACGTCAATCAAATTGGAAAGCATATTGTTGGGCTCTGAGAGAGCCAAACTCGGGGAGAATTTAACCATGAGTTAGAATGAGAACTACAACCATGGGTTTGACACCACATCCAACCCAAAACCTTAAGGTATTGGGTCTATGGATCATTCCCACTTATATGTTCCTCATTCTACTCATCTCTTTCCAATGTGGGATATTGATTCACACTTGATATCCCAACACATATAATCCATCGAAGTCGGTGCAGAGTCCAAATTATATTAATGCTGGGACATAGTGTTGAATATGGGAGACATGAACCTTATCTTCTCCATGGTGCTCGAAGTCTATATGCCTTAAAGACCTTTGTAGAAATTAGAACAAATGCTTCTCCGTACATCTTTCTATTTGTTTACGCTTATATAGACTTTCGACCTAGCACGACAACCGCCTCTTCAACACCTAATACATTGGTGGGCCGACTCCGGGACCCTTTCGATGGGAACGTGGCATAGGTTTTCCTATAAATAGAGATCAATCTGCACCAGCTTCCTCATCCTTCTCAAAATCTGTCTTCGATACATAAATTTTCCTTTGAGCAAAAATGGGTTCCAAGACACTTCTTTTCTTTTTCATTTCCATGGCTGTAGTTCTAATGATTACATCAGAGGTGGCTGCCAAGTCAGTTGACAATTGTAAGACATTTATTCTTCAATTCACATTTCATCATTTTTTCTCTTTCTAATTTATATGCGCCATATAGATTTTTGTTGTCCTTCAAAAAAAAAAATTTTGATTTTTGTTGTACATGTGAAGTGTCGGAGTACTAAGAAACATGGCTGAATTGTGGTTAAAAAGATTGAATACACCTCTACTTTCAGTAAATACGGATTCTAAGTGTCAAGCCTTTCCTGTACTTTTCCTGGTACGTGTCGGTGCATAAAATACGGATTTAAGATTCTCATTTTGAACATACTGTTAACAAATCTTTATATTTATTAACTTTCAGAAACTATGATAAAATAGCTATTAATTGGTAGTAATTAGCCATTTTAAAGATATCTGTAAAATAATAATTTGACACATACGTTAAAAGGCAAATTTTCAAAAGGATTACGATGTGTTTTGCTAAAATACTCGGTAACCTAAAAGCATGTACACAACTTGGTCCAAACTTTACATTTTCAAAATTGCGATTACAGTAACTAACGCCCATACCCTATTTATCTTTATTGCAGCCAAGACAGTTGAGACAAATGAGGAAGGAGAAGCCAAGTACCACGGAGGAGGCTACGGAGGAGGCCACGGAGGAGGCTACGGAGGAGGTCATGGAGGAGGTTACGGAGGACACCATGGAGGTGGCTACGGAGGAGGACATGGAGGGTACGGTGGCGGCCATGGTGGTTATGGACATGGAGGGCATCATGGCGGTGGCGGCCATGGTGGACATCCTGGTGAGGCTGCAGATGCTGAGCCTCAGAACTAATAAAGCCAGCTTCTAGCTAGGTCATGATTAATCATGAACGCTTAAACAGGCTTACTATAATATTATGTACTTTGTAATGTGAAATTCAAATAAGTGCTGGATCAATGATCCTGTAATATGTACTCCATGTAATATGAGTTTGTGATTTTGTGTGTCTTTTTTGAGCACTTTTGAGGTGATGGCAAAATCTTTTCATGCAATACGGAGTCAATTTTGCAAGTTTCCACCAAAAAATGAGTAATTTTAGTATTTCAAATTCACAACAAAGCCAACACTAGTTTTTGGTTGGTTTTATCTGTCAATCAATAAACCATTATCAAATTGCTCCTTTTTTTCTTTTCTTTTTTTTCCTTTTGGGTATACTTAAATTAACCAATGCATATATTTTCAAAAAACCCTCACTTAGGTATGTATCCGTCTAATATTTAGTCTAGCCATACATAAAGTGATGTCAAAAGCATACAGAAGATCATAGCACAAATGCCAGAAGTCTAACTGACTAGTTGATAATGAGTGTGACAGATTGAGCATATTCTCAAGTATAAAAGAAAGGTAGATTACAATGAATTTCAGCCTCGGATTAACACTTGTCCATGACGATTTTAGAGGGCAAAATAATGGTTCGGGTAAATGACTCCAATAGTCCGTCAACTTTAATCAGTGATCCTATTTTGATCCAATAAAACATTAATCCAATAAAACTAAGGAGATTTTAAGAAAAGTGAGTTCTTTTCCTTTTATCAGTTTAATCCAATTCCTGTATTTTTTACCTAAAAAAAAGCAAACAAAGAAATAA
Organism: Coffea eugenioides; assembly: GCF_003713205.1. Classification (NCBI taxonomy): domain Eukaryota; kingdom Viridiplantae; phylum Streptophyta; class Magnoliopsida; order Gentianales; family Rubiaceae; genus Coffea; species Coffea eugenioides. The sequence continues at coordinate 12,935,380 of NC_040037.1, forward strand.
AAGTAAAAAATGTAAGGTTAAACTTGTATTTCAATTTTTTGGCATCCTTTTAATGTAAAAATTTGTCGTCTTCTCCATAGTATATAGACTACCCAAAAATATTGTCTTATTTTCCCTAAAATCTTTTATTATTCATTTTTTTTAACCAAAAAGCTTGGATTTTATTGCTTCGGAACAGTTCTTGAGAGGGACAAAAGCCCTGACCTCAACGATACAAGACAGCTACAAGACACCTACTTACTTAACTCAACGTCGCCGAATAGACGGGTAGGATAGTTTATTCAACCGATATTCACCCCTAACTACACCTGGTAAGTCCCTGAAATGTTCATAAATACATACCGACTCAACCAAGGCACACCCCACATTGGCTAGAACATCCGCAACCTTATTGGCCTCACGATAGCAATGCTTGAACTGTACAACCCCCTGAGAGAACTCGCAACACTGCTCGATCTCATAACTAATCGTCCACAGGCATTGATAATCGTTCCTCAAAATCTTTATTAGCACTAGCGAATCCGACTCAACCACCAACTGCTGTAAAAAATTCCTCTAGGCACATAGACTCAGCCCAAGCACTAACGCTTTGGCCTCGGCCTGCAAGCTAGTAGCAACATCAAAGCAACCAGCGAAAGCGAAGATGAACTTCCCTAGCCATCCTTAAGAATCCCCCTACCACCACTCAACCCCGGGTTTCATTTGGAGCGCCTATCTATGTTAGAACCTGCCAATGAACCAGATGAAACTTAACCACATCAGGGCGCTGCTCCACCAATCCCAAGAATTGGGGCCAAGATGCGACCTGTTGTAATTCCCCAAATTTCATCCAGTATGCGTCTTTCAAGTTTTAAAAAATAGCGCGACAAACAGATCGGACATCCTTAATAACCCCTTCAAATACTGCTGAATTCCTCGTCTTCCATAAATTCAAACACACAAAGTTAATCTTTGTCTTCAAATTCCTCGTCTTCAAATACTGCTTAATCTCTGTCTTCGTATATATCACTTTCAGTCATGACTTCAGGCTGAATAATAATGATAACAATCTATTAAAGTTAGCAAAATTCTATAAGGCAATATTAGGTTTGTTATATTTTCTTAAAGTGAAAATTTTCATTTCTTTTAGTTTGCATAATTTATTGGAAGGATAATACTGTTGTTTTTGGTTAGTCGACTCAGTCAATCATTAAATACTTAATCATTAGAATGTTTGTGCTAAGGAGGACACTCTGTGGGCAAGACGAGTGCACAGTGCTTTCATTGTCCTCAAACTAATTCATTTTAAAAAATAATAATTCTAACCAATTTAATCCTCAAATTAATTTTTCACTTTCAATCATAGGTAAGAACTCCACATCCCTTGGAAATATGATATTTTTATAAATTTAGTCCTGTATGAAAATTATGCTCAACCTCATGAAATGTGTAAAATGTAGTGTAATATTTCCCCCAATAAATAATTCCTTGAACTTGATCAATTATCCAAGTGTCCTTGGAATTCAGCCATTGAATTGATTGTAGGACACTGACACTTGCCCAAGTTTAGTATTCCGACTAAAAAACGCACAACAAGTTTTACACGTTATAGAAAACAGAAGAGAAGGTCCCCGTCAAAATGTGAAAAAAAAAAAATTAAACTTTGAAACTTTATTCTAATGGCTACCATTGTTTCTTGTTTAGACTTAAAACTGAAACTTTTCATGTTTTTAGGTTATTGAACGTTTGATTTTCAAATCCTTCTTTGATATTTCTTATGTTCACAAGTAGCCCTTAATAAGAAACTTCAACATATTTCGTTAATGATTTTCTAAGAAATGAAAATAAAAGGAAAAAAGATAGAGAGAGAGCTAAACAAAAGACAAACAAAAAAAAGAAAATGGTATAGAGAGCAATTAAGTTGGGTCCTAGGATTCCCGATCAATACCCAGCCATTCTCATATTTAACTGGGCATCATTGATCTTAAATCCCATAATTTTTAAATCCATTCCGATCCTCCCAAATTTCCTTTGGCTTTGGGCATAGATATCCTATTGAGACTTGGAATTATTTTCCACGGGTAATTTGATTGGAAAAGAGTAAAAATAGCAGTATTCGACAAATACGGATTAAGCTCTCAATGCACTAAAGTCACTATGCCGTTGAGAGGTCATTTTCTGCAATTTATGAGAATGGTTTGACACCCAAAACTTTGACTTGCAGCTAGGCTCGAAACCGCAAACTCATTCCTAACGATACTGACAGCTTTGACCACTGATTTGCATAGTTTATGCCGACGCGAGGCACGGAGACAAAGTAAGTAGTTCCGAGTAGGCCAAGCAGGTCTATCATTAAGTTCTGATGGCATGCTAGCTGTGTGGGTAAAATGACTCAATCGTGGCCTGAGGTATTGTATGGCGGAAAGCCCATCTTAGCGTTATGGCAGTGCATCAAAGAGCGAGTAGTACATGCTTCAAAAGATGCTCATTTTCTGGAAAACGTCTCTTTAACGAAAACATAGTTCACTCATTGTTGTTGAGCCAAGTGACAATGAACTCGACACCTATTAAGGTCTTGCTTTTTCGATTGCTTTAGATTTTATAAAATTTGATTATAGAAATTGATTACAAGAAATAATTAGTATCAGTAAAAACTACTATTTGGGTATTATAGATTTTAGCTACCAAATCTATAATCAGGATATAAAAGTAATAAAAAAACGTCACAAAAACTAGTTTTTCAACATCATAGTCTATAATCGATTGCCATAATGAATCAAGAACAACCCCAACACTTTTATGAATGGAGAAAATAACGTTAGAAGAATCACTTTCAAAAGGGATCCGACTATTTGACTTTAGATTAGTTAGGATCCGACGCGATTATCAGATTATTGGGGTATTACTCACAAAAAAAAAGGCATAATGGATTGAGAATATGGTAAATCATTACAAATTGATACTCATTCTTTTTTTTTTTAAACTAGAGGTGTGAAATTTAAGAAACAAAAAGAAAAAATGGTAAATTTTCTATACACTGATATTATATATACAATCACTGTTAAATTTATGATACATGTGCAAAAATTAGATTTTAAAGATAAATTTTGCATAGTTATCAGTCATCCAAAACTGATAATATGTACATTATTAGTGTACAAAAATTCATCCAAAGAAAAAATTTAGGATATCTAGTTCTTGAATTCGCAATCTTAGTTAATGGATCATGACCCTCTCGACAAATGAATGTTTGTTAGAGCATTCATCACGGTGAAGTCTTCGTGAATGCATTAATGAATGATAGCTAATAAGACAAGCAGCGGTTTAAGCAGTGAAGCAGCAAGTTTTGACTTCTTGCAATGCCAAGATAGGACAGCAATATAAATGAAATTAGAAGGTCGCAATCGCATTTGAGACAACAAAAGGCTTCATATGCTGTTTGTCAAGAAAATTGGCTTAGGATGTTCACATTGTAAGTTTTCAATTTATATTTCTTTTTATTCTATTTTATAAAAAAAAAAAAATCAATGAAGTAGAACGTACATATGTTTCCCGGCAAAAGCTCTGTCAAATTCGACATTTACCAAAAGAACTTGAGGAGTACTTTTATTAAGTGTGTGTTTCTGATGCGCACTGGTTATGTGGCACTGTATATAACTAGTTTATCCCAAATGCCAAATTTGATAATTCTTGACACCAAATAATGACTTGAGTTCCTACACCTTCTTCCTGAAAAATATTGCTTCATTTTACTCCATACTTGAGTACACCGTATTTGACGGTTACGTATGACCAGTTTGCCTTGCAATTGAACCATATATGTTGAACTAGGAAAAAGTGTTAAAGCGATAAGGGAAGGAACCATTGTTTCGAAAATCGGACCGGATTGGCTAGTTCGACCGATTGGCCGTGAACTGGTCATAGTTTCTGTCCGGTTCATACCTTGGGTTAATTGAAGTTAAAAACTGGTAAGAACCGTTTGAATTGAATTGAACCGTTGAACCGGTGGTTTTTTGTTTTTGTCTATTAAATTGAAATATATATATATATATCTATAAGAATAGGTTTTCCTTAACCCTAAAGACTAATTATTAAATGGCACATCCACTCGCTTTCTTCTCATTTTTTTGCCTTTTATCAAGTTTGCATCTCTGTCACTACAACAAAAATGACCTTTAACGGCATTTAAAAGTGTCAGTAAAGATAATTTAAACTGACACTTTACTTTTCCTCACACCTCGGACAAGTGTTGTCCCTTCCAATGTGGGGATAGGTTCGTACTATTCAAGGTGTTAGGAAAACTATGCTATTATAGCATCTCATCTGTCAACAAAAATCCATTTTCTTAACAATGGAAAGTATCGGAATATTGTCGAAGTTGTTGAGCTATGCTGACACTTATAATTGCCCGGAGTTTTTTTTTTTTTAAATAAAGAAGCAACCTGATTGTGCTTCCTGCTATACATTCCGTCAATCAGATACCCAAAGGACTTGTAAAATTATCCCAAAGAATAGAATATTGTCGTAATTTAAAAGCAAAAGCAAAACCTAATGCTCAAATATCATTTATTGAACTAAAAGTCAGTAACAAGTACTAACATAGCTAATCGAAACTGGGTTACAGAGATTGGCACATAACTGGGTTACAGAGATTGGCACATAACAAGTACTATTATAGCACCCATAAACTGGGTTACAAAGATTGGCACATAACAAGTACTATTATAGCATCCATAAACTGGGTCACAGAGATTGGCACATAACTCTGAGGAATGACATGACCAGCTGCTGCAATTGGTGAACAATCACGTATTGCATTGCCTTGTGGCATGAGCCTAAAGACGAGAGATGTCCTGCAGGGCAAAGTGTACTGATCAGTTGAGAAATTTCTTCAACCTATGACATTCTTAGGCAACTATCAAATTACACTTAAGCACCAATATCTACCTTCCGCCACTAGAACGATGTGAAACCGCAGGCCTCAGACCAGCTGTAGCATGGAAGAGAGCCTTGCCTGTGAGAAATAAAAAAGCCACTATCAGCCAGGTACCAGCGGCCATTGGGGTCACAAACCTGGAAATAATAGGAAAGAACTGGTGGATAATTAATCAAGAAAAACAAAGTGTTGAAGCATTACAATTCCAAAAATGATCTAGTTGAAATGTAAAAAAAATGTATAAGCAGTTAAAAAGGAATCCAGGAAATTGGTATATATTGTTGCAACCTACCTACTGATCATTAAAAAAAAAAGTCCAAATATAGGTTACAACACTTGAAGTCCAGGAGCATCTGAGGAAATTAGCGTCAACAGCCCCTTCTCTATTTCACCATTTCGACTCAGCTTTCCACCTCCTGTAGATCCTTTTCCATTTAGTGAGTGTGTACTGGAAAAGGTTGCAACAAGCACTGATGAAGAAGCCTGTTAGCAGGCAATGGGCTATCGTCAAGCAAGTGGTTGAAAACACTGCTGATACATTCTAAATACAGATAAGAAAACACTAAAGTAGACCACTAAAAGCAAGCATATATACTCCAAAAAACATGACTTCTATTTTAAGTTCAAAATAGAAGTCATCTCTAAGAAATCCCCACAAGCATCTTGATATGATAAAAGGGAATCAATCCAAGAAAACGATCAAGAAATGTAGGCCACTAACTCTCACTCCTCCTCGGCTATTTGCCCCTTCTCACTGACATAGATACCATCAAGGAACTTCCGGATATCTTTGTTCTTCACATGGCATTTCTGTCCACAATAAGAAAAGGTTGTATATTAGCTATTCAGCCAGATGAACTACATTTTAAAGACAAGTGACAAGGAACAAAACTTGCAGATTCAAATATCATAAATATGGCACAGAGTGTCTCTTACTTGGTTTATCAGGGCAGCAGATCCGGAAACAAGCTCAATGTCATTGCCATCCAACACCAATTCGTCCTTAACCTTCTCAGACCAGATAACAGTGACTTCTTCAAGCATATCCACCTTCCTCACCTGATGCAGAAAACATCACACATTACAAAATGTTTCCCTATCAGAAAACATCACATATTTTTTTGGTTCTGATCTAACATTTAAGGGACTGACTGCAAGTAATTAATTATAATTCATGACTAACATATGAAAACAAATAGAGTATATCGCTCAAATATTGCAATTTGACTTCGAAATCAATTCTCATGCTTTCTTAACAAATCCAACACGGTTAGTTTATCTTCCATTTTAGAGATAATTTCAGAAATCTCTCTTTAAGGTTTCTAACAACTCCTTCATCTTTAGGTTTGATCATCCTTTAGGTATTATTAAACTTACATTATACGCAAGAAAGATATATGCATATGTATAATCCTCTCTCTCTCTCTGTATCTGTCTCCGTCTGCTGCGATTTCAGCAGCGGACTTTTGTGCATACCAAACACATAACTAAACTTACAACCAATTTATTAGCCAACTCCTGACTTTGGCTGGCTAATAAATTAAATTAAAGAGTTCCAATGGTAGCAGCAATCAGTTGAATTGAAGCTGTCACAAAATGATCGAAGCAGGTTTTGATAACTACCCCTTCCATAACTAAAGGAAAAATATCCAAGAGCCTACCAATACCAATTGTACAAATAGCCACTTAACAAGACTACAAAAGAGTCCTTGCCTTGATAACAGAGGCCTATCTCTTTCTTTATTTTAATGCCTTCTCTCTGTCAAACATTGTCTCAATTGCAACATTCTTTCCCTACATTTCTTATCCACTTCGATTTGATAACAAATTTAATTCGTGATCATGTCATTGTCATGCATCATCATTGTAGGAAGACCTTTCATATATTGGCTTTAATTCTTCTTTTAAGCCTATAGATTATCGCTGACACGAATAGAAAAATACCTTGTCCGCTGCTAGATGTTAGGAGTACATAATATAGATGCAGACTTCCCAATGGCTTCTCGTCACTCATCAGGATAACATTAACAAACTACCACTAAGGACCGACGTTGTCTTAGTCATGTGCACTTTGGAATCTTTTACAGCATCAATACTACCTTCTACTTTGGAATCTTTTTTCAGATGCCAACACCACCGGCATCCACTCCTCAACCACCGGAACTTCTGCAGCAACCACCACCATCATCCTCTCCTCCTATGCCAACAACCACAGCTTCCACCGTCTCATCGTCCACCGCTCTTCCACCACCCATCACCGCCACCACCTCCACCTCTTCACTCCCTTCCACAACCACATCACCTCCTCTACCTTCTTTACCTTCTCCTTCCCAAAACCCTCAACCCCCAACATCCACCCTCAACCCCCAAATCACCAACTGACACAAAATAATTACCCCAAAAGAACTCAAAATCAGACAAAAGTAAACAAAATGAAATTTTCAAAAAATTAGAGAAAAATTAGCGGATGGTTTACCAAGGCGAAAGTGCTAGTGCCGAAGTAGAGTCCAGGAGGAGGCGACATTTGCCTCTGATCGCTGAAATCCAAGAAAGAATAAGTGCAGATGCTGCGAATTCCGCCCTAAATCTAAGGTCTCTCTCAGACTCAAAGCCCTAATTTTCGTCGGACACCAGTTTGGATATTAGAAATGTTGGGGAGATCGGCCAGGGCTTCCCCTAGCTTCTGCATTATTCAGTAAGGCAGAGGACGGGAGAGTGGCCGAGAGAGGCGGAGGGCATAAATTGGTAAGAAAATTTTGCGGGGAAAGCAAAATTTTGGCCAAGAGTTTTGAGAGAGAGTTTGCCGAGAGAGAGAGAGAGAGAGAGTTTGTGAGAGAGATAAGAAGAAGAAAAATTTCACGAGGAGGCAAAATGAAGTTTTGAGATTTCACTTAAGTGTTTTGGCAAAGAATCTTCCGCCAAAATTAAACCACGTCGTTTGTGTTTTAATTTTTCTTGATGTATCTCACATTTTCACAAGTGTTATGATAGAGAGCCTAAAGATACATTATTATTTTTATATCAGATAAAATAAAAAAAATTAGAGCATATATTATTAAGTTGATAATAAGTGTCATAATAGAAATGCTATAATGACATAAACCAGTAAGTGTCCTTATAGACATGTCAAAAAAGGCCATTTTTGTTGTAGTGTGTTTTCTATTTTCCTGACTTTCTTCAAATTCCAAACTTCTTTTTTTTTTTAAGTTATAATCTCTAAATCCCAAAAACGTAAATTAAAAATTTAAGCTCATAATGTCTAATTCCAATGGACGTGAATTTTGTATAATTTTAGAATATTGTGGTATTTTTGGGTTGGATTTAAGATTAGTTTTTGGTAGATACAATTGAAATTGAGATGAAATTCATTTGTTGCAACTTATAATTTAACATTTTTATTTCTGAAAATCCAAATTCTTTGAAAACATTAAAATTTTCATCATATAAAATCTTAAATTAGTCCATTGTATGTCTTATTTTGTACATATATATTCATATAAATTATTTTTTTAAAAATTCATTGAACCAAGATTGAATCGGTCTAACCGGTTGAACCTCTATCCGAAAACCTCATCGGTTCAATTAAGGTTCCAAGTTTTAAAACATTGGAAAGAGCTTAGACTACAAATGATGCAATAGAACCAAACTTGGAACTCATATTTAGGGAAAATTCTATGATTCCTTTAGGGAATTATTCCTTCAATTTGAATATCTCAAGAATGAAAATTAGCTATATTTTGAATTATTTAAATTGTTGCAATCTAAATGTCAAAATTACTTATTTCATTATCCAATGATATATTTAACTTGGGGTCAGTATGAAATCTAAATGGAATGCTAAAATCTCCCCTATTTAGAAGTATTTAATGTATGGGCAAAACTTAAAGAATAAAAAGAATACACAATTAGTTTTTTTTTTAAACAAAAGATTATCTTATTAATCAGAAAAAGCCAAAGTTACAAGCGTCCATGCTTAAAAACTAGCCCTCCCTCACAACAACCTGGCGGAGGGATGGCACTCCTAGCCTATCTAGAAATAAAGCTCCTCGCGCTAAACGGGGCAAATCCGAAGCTGCCAAATATGTATCGTCACGGGCCTGCTGACAACCAGAATTTGTCAATATATCCGCGACCTAGTTCGCCTGACGGTAACAGTGAAGAATCCGAGGAAAATGATGCGCCACCCCCATCAATTGCTGCACCTCCGTGTGAATGCCCCATGGGCAATGTACTAAGTGATTCAAGATACGAACTAAAACCAACGAGTCCAGTTCAACGTCCAAGGTATCGATGCCCCTCTGGAGACACAACTTGACCCCAAACAACAGGGTGCGAGCCTCAGCCTGCATGCTCGAAGCCAAACCGAAACTACAGGAAAATGCCAACACCATCCTCCCCCCCCCAATCACGCAGCACCCGCCCTTCTCCACTCAAGCCAGGGTTACCCTTCGAACAACCGTCCGTGTTAAGCTTTAGACTTCCATGGAAAGGTCGCACCAATTTCACCAACCTATGTGAAACCGCCGGTTTCCATGTTGATATGGCCAAATGGAACTGGATCCACGACCACGACGGAACCCGGCAGTCCGGAAACTGGATCCTAAACAACTGTAGCATCTCTGAGAAGATCAGTTGACATACCTGTGCCCTTACAATTCTCTTGCCCTCATACTTCATACCATTGCGAGCCTTCCAGAGATGCCAGCAGATCATCAAAGGGACAACCTGATGGACAAACCTCAAAAGTTTATTCCGTTGCTGTCCCTCTCACCAGGCTGCCATACATACGCGAAACGAAGACCCTGACCAACCTACTCCAACCGGAGCCCCAAAGAACCTCCACACATACTGTGCCAATACCCCATCACCAAACAAATGCTCTGTCGTCTCAATCTCAGGAGATGGGCAGCACGAACATCACGAAGGTCCCTGAATCCCCAACTTCCATACGGAACAATCCAAGGGGAGGCGATCCCGCAGCAGGCGCAAGAGGAAAAATGAAACCCTCAGCGGCACCACTGGATGCCAAATGCGATTGAATAGCGGCGAAGGCGTAGAATGATACTGGACCAAGGAGAAAGCCGTCTTGAGCGTAAAATGACCCGATGACTCCGGTCGCCAAACCATTAGATCAGGAAGCAACCCAACAGGTGGGTGCATTCGGCCAATCTCCACAACTATATCCAGAGGTACCCATTGTGAAATCCTGCGGACGTCCCAAGAACCGCCTTGCACAAATTCTGCCACCTTGTGGTCCGACACGCTATCCAACCGATCCGCCAGTCTCCCAGTACCTAGCCAATTGTCAAACCAAAAATTAGAGCTCCCGGACCGGATGATCCATCTAATGTGCCTCTCCGCCAAGGCTCGGACTTTCACCATCCTTCTCCACCCCTCTGAGCCCTTCTCAGAAAATACCAGGTTGGGGTGCGCCACCCGGCAAAACTTTGCATGCATAAATGAGGCCCACAAGGACGACTTGGAATGAAAATTCCACCATAATTTGATGGAGGAGGCCCTGTGAATATCCTCTAGTAGACGGAAGCCAACCCCCCCTTCTTCGCGCGAAACACACAAATCTTTTCACCGAATCCAATGGTGTTTGGAACCTTCATCAGTCGACCCCCACAGGAAATTAGAAAAAATACCTTCCAGCTGCTTGAAAATAGCTTTGGGGGGCGAAGCCGCCATCAAGAGGTACGTCGGCATAGCAGAAAGGACATGTTTCAACAACATAATCCTCCCACCCTGCGACAACAACCTATTCTGCCAGGACAACACCCGTAGAATGATGGCATGACACAACTCCCCAAAAAAATCCTTCTTTCGCCGCCCACAATAAAGAGGAAAATCGAGGTACTTAATCGGGAACGGCTTATACGAGAACCCCGTTACCCTCTGAATTCCCAGTCTCTTGGACAGAGAAACCGTCGGGTGCATAAAGAAACAGCTCTTTCTCGCATTGATCCTTTGCCGGAAACCGCCTCATAATCAGTTAGTACCTGCTTCACTAGCTTCAAGGATTTCATCGAGGCACTGGAGAAGATCAACACATTATCGGCATACCCCAAGTGAGACACTTGAGGACATCCCTTGGGGACACGAAACCCCTGAAACCCCCGATGACTTTGCAAATTATTTAGCGACCTCAATAACACCTCAGCCCCAATGATAAATAGCACAGGAGAAAGAGGGTCCTCTTGACGAAACCCCCGGGTTGATTTAAAAAAACCATACGACGACCCATTTACCACCACTGAAAACCAGACATTTGATATTAACCTCCAAACCATATCTATCCACCGCTCTCCGAATCCAAATGTTCTGAGCACATTGATCAAAAAAGGCCACACAACCCGATCATAAGTTTTCATCATATCTAGCTTCAAAGCAACATTACCTCTCCTTGCAGCCCGGCCAATCGAAGAGACCAAATCCTGAGCTAACAAGTAATTGTCAGATATCAACCGTCCCCGGACGAATCCATTTTGGTTCTCCGAAATTATATTGGGGAGAACAGAAGCAAGACGATTGGCCAGAAGCTTAGAGATATTCTTGTTGACAAAATTACACAAGCTGATCGGACGGAACTCAGAAAAATCCTTAGGACGTGCAACCTTGGCCAGCAAAACTAGAGAAGTAGCAGTCACTCGCCTGGGCAATTCCTCCCCACAGAAAAAACTTTGTACAGCGCGATATACATCCTCCCCAATTATGTCCCAAGAGGAGGTGAAAAATTTTCCAGTAAAACCATCAGGCCCAGCAGCACTATCCCTGTCCATCTTAAAAATCACCTGCCGAACTTCTTCTATAGATGGAACTTCTTGTAAGACCACATTGTCTGCCTCCAAGAGTAAGCGTGGGATGACCCCAAGAGTCGCAGATAAGAAGGAATCCTCCTCCTTCGAGAAGAGTACGGAGAAATACCTAACTGCTTCCGCTTCTACAAGCTCATCCTCAGTCACCCACTCCTGATTACAGTCATGTATCCTATGAATTACTGCCTGCATACGGCGTTGTTTCACCACCGAGTGGAAAAACTTTGTGTTCCTGTCACTTAATTGCAACCATTTGACCCTAGACCGCTGCTTTCACAAGGATTCCTCCATACTTAGAGCTCGACTAAGATGAGCCTGGGCCTGTTGTAGACACACCTGAGCTTCATCCGTGCCCCCGTCCTCCATAGCTTGCTCCAGTCGTGCCACCTCTGCCCCAGCCTCCCGAATATTGGCAGTGAAATTACCTACTCTTACCCTATTCCAGGGTTGAATACACTTCCTTAACCGTTGTAGCTTCGAGCATAGGACGTGCAATGGCGGTCTCATGCACTCTTGCTCCTAGGATTTCCTCACCATCCCCAAGAATTCCTCATGTTCAGCCCAAGCATTTATGAATCGGAAGGGCCGGGGTTTACCACAAAACATGTTTTTGTAATGCAAAACGTAACATAATTAAATAGCCTTCCAATCATACCTCTCTTGGAACTATTGCAAAGTTTGGCATGTTCTTCCTTGTTTCTTTTCTTCTTCTTCCAAAAAAAAAAGAGTTTGACAATTTAATCAATTTGGAATAATCATAATCGATCGAAGTAATCAGCAGAGTCCAAATTGTCAACAATACTTGGACATATTGTTGAATATTGGACATGATCATTATCCTCTCCATAGTTCTCGAAGTCTATGTGTCTTTAAAACATGTAGAAATTGGAATAAACGCTTTTAGGTACATCTTTCTATTTCATAACTTTCACTAAAGGGACTGTAATTTATGATAATATGGACTTTCTACCAAGTGCAAACAATCATCTCTTCATCGTCCAACTACCTGGTGGGCCGACTCCCCGACCCTTTTGACAGAAATGTGGCAAAGATTTTCCTATAAATAGAGACCACTCTATACCAGCTTTCTCATCCTTCCAAAAACCAGTTTTTCAATACATAAGTTTTCCCTGAGCAAAAAATGGGTTCAAAGACACTTCTTTTCCTTTTCATTTCCTTAGCTATAGCTTTAATGATTACCTCAGAGGTTGCTGCTAGAGAATTGGCTGAGACTTCCACTTCTGTTGACAATTGTAAGAATTTATTCTCTAGTTCAAATTTTATCATTTTTTCTCTTTCCAAATTTATATGGATCTTAAAATTTTGGACTACACAGTTTAACATTTCAGATAGATTTTGGTCGTGCATGTGAAGCGTCGGAGTAGAAAAGCTACATAGCTAAGGTGTACATACACCTTAGCATGGTGTACATGCAATTGTTTTGCCTTTCCCAACGTGGGGCTTGGAGTATAGTGCAACTGGATCATTTTCCTGTACTTGTTGTGTCAAAATAAATTTTACACTATTACTTCTCTATGCATAAAACATACTTTTTATTGAAATTTTGAAACTGTGATTCACTATGGTAAAACTAGCCATTAGTTAGTAGTAATAATTCATTTTAAGGATATCTGTACGATACTAACTTGACACAGATAAATGTTCAAATGATTACGATGTTTCTTGATATGCTGCCTAAAAAAGTGTGGACAATTCGGTCCAAACCTTACATTTCAGAATTGCGATTACGGTAACTAACGCCTACGCCGTATTTTTCTTCTTTGCAGCTAATGCAGTTGAGACTGATGGCTACGGAGGGTACCGTGGAGGAGGATATGGAGGGTACCGCGGTGGTGGATATGGGGGCTATCCAGGAGGAGGTCATGGAGGATATCATGGGGGCGGATATGGAGGGTACCCGGGTGGTGGCTATGGCGGACGTGGCGGTGGCGGCCGTGGTGGTTATGGAGGATATCACGGGGGTGGATATGGAGGGTATCCTGGTGGTGGCTATGGAGGACGTGGTGGTGGTGGCTATGGAGGACGCGGTGGCGGCTATGGAGGACGTGGTGGTGGCGGCCATGGTGGACATCCTGATGAAGCTGTTGATGCAGAGACTGCGAACTAATAAAGCTAGGTCGTGATTACCCATCAATGCTTAAACAGCCTCAGTAGTTTGTAGTGTGAAATAGAAATAACAGCTTGATGAGTGATCATGTAATATGCACCTATGTAATTGTGTCTCTTGCATGAGCACTTCTGATGTGATGGCAAAATATTCTCATGCATTATGAAGCAGGTTTACTTATTTTTCACTAAAAAGTTGAGTAATGTTAACATTGAGATTATTTTGAAAACCTTTTTAGAATGATACTATACCAGGTTTTGTAATGTAATTTACATTGAATAAGCTGATAACAAATCACTAGAAATGTAAATAATTGAAAACATGTTCATGAAGCGATAAAGAAAAGAAAATTTTTTTTTTCCAAAAAAAGGCTATCCAAATTAGCAAGTATTTCAAACTAACAACGAAATCATGGATACTTTTTGTTGGATTATTTGTACATCAATTAAACACTAGATTGCTGCTTTTTTGGGGTTATACTTGATTAACCAATATAATACAAAAAATTTTCAATAACGCATATGACGAATTCAATCTTCTATCCAAACCAAATATTTGATCGGATCTAACTATACAGAAAATGATGTGAATAGTATGCAGCGGATTTTGTTTACTTAATTAGTTTCACGACCAGGGTCATCTCTAATCCAAAGATTTTTTGGCTAATTGATGTGGGATTTTTTTTGCACAATTGTATGACCAAAAATTTGAGAAAATCTTCGTACTATGGTCTTGGAAGTGATGTTTTTAAATAGACATTCAATCGTAAAAAATTGCATCTCAAAAATTCGGTCAAATCCTATCAAAATCAGATTTGAGCGGAAACAGGTGAAAATGGACAAAACCTGATTTTTTCCATTCTCATATTGTGATGACTTTTTTACCCCTTATCTTCCTTTGATATTTGGCTAGCAGCAAAGAACTAATCTAAAATCAAATTATAAACCAAATTGCAAGAAAAATTCCATTATCTAAATTCTTTAAACCCATTTCTCATGCAACTAATTTGTTGAACATTTGCAATCAAATAAGAGAAAGAAGGGGGAAAATAAAAGAAAAGAGCAAAAAAGGGAAGAGAAAAGAGAGTTTTCATGTGTGTTTATTGTGTGATAAAAGAAAAGAAAGAGCTATGGTGTAATCTAGAGAAAGAAGAAGAAAAAAGACAAAAAAGAAAAAAAAGCAAAGCAAGTGATGGCCTCTTTCTTCAGCAACTTCTTTTTCCCCTTCTCCACCATTCTTCACAGCAGTATCTGGACCACACTCCTCCTTATTTCCCGGCTGATTCTCGTCGTGGTTTCTTTCTCAAAAGCCATGAATCAAAATTACTAATAAAAACCAAAAGGCTTTGGTCAGAGAACAAGAAATTGACGTATAGATTATACTATAGTAAATGACGGCCGCAACAAAGAAAACAGCAAGGAGTTAGGTTTGAAATTCATTTGCTTTGGATACCCTAAAACTTTTTTATAGTTGTGTTTTGACCCTTGTAGTTTTAGCAACGTGTAAAACTAACCCCTCACATTTTCTAAATTACATTTCTACTTATAGCTTTTAAAATTATTTAACAAGAAATTGACGTATAGATTATACTATAGTAAATGACGGCCGCAACACAGAAAACAGCAAGGAGTTAGTTTGAAATTCATTTGCTTTGGATACCCTAAAACTTTTTTATAGTTGTGTTTTGACCCTTGTAGTTTTAGCAAAGTGTAAAACTAACCCCTCACATTTTCTAAATTACATTTCTACTTATAGCTTTTAAAATTATTTAACTAGAGTCCCTTTGGACTAAATCTAAACTCATCAAATAACTCTGTAAAGTTGTAAACCACTAAGTTAAAGGGAACTTTTATATATTATTTTCATTATATATCATTAATATATATTTATGACGTATTTATGATATCATCCGATTTGACTCTTGAGTTAACTGATCGAACTTATTGACTCCTAATCTCCGATTTCAATCGAGTCGCTTCTTGGTTTGAGTTTCAAAACATAGAATGGAAGTTTTAGCCAAAACCTAGAATGATCCTAATCTTATCCTTTCGAAGTGATTTTTTATGTGTTACTCCATCCATTGCACAGCGGTCACTATCACTAAAAATTGTAGATGCCGAGTCCACTTGAGTATAAAGTTTTCAAGGAAATCAAAGTAATAGTGGATGGTATCCAGGAGATAATATACTTCAAATCTGGAATAAGAATCGACTGTACTAGTCTTAGGTTCCGTTTGATAATTCTGAAGTCTGAATTCTGAAGTCTGAATTCTGAATTCTGAAATCTGAATACCGAAACAATTAATTCGCTGAATTTTAAGCACTGAAAAGAAATATATGAATGTTTGAATTTTAATGTTAAACTTATTTATGCTGTTTGATAAATATTTATAACTGAATGCTTAATAAGTTTAATTTGACAATTTTGCCCTTATATCTTTTCATTCAAAAAATAGAACCTACAATTTAATTAGCTTAAAATTGTTAGGTATGAAAATGATAATATTTATTTTTAAATCAAATTAATATAAAAGATGAAATATATTATATAAGGAGTATGGAGAAAAAATGAAAGTCATTAAAAAGGGAGAAAAGAGAAACAGAAAACCGTTAGATAGAAAATATCATGTTGTTTAATTAGATAAGAATTTTGAATATAATTAACAAACAATGATAGATTTGGTAGATAAGATAAGATAGTTGAAATAATTCTATTGATTCTTATCAGAATTAAGCATTTAGTTAGAATTCTTGTGCTGAAAAAAATACACACAAGTTCAGCACTGCTTAACAAATTCAGCAGATGGATTTTCATTTATCAAACACTCAAAACATCTGAATGTCTGAAAAGGTTCAGTTTCAGCACTATTTTATGTTATCAAACAGACCCTTAGACAAACAAAACAGTGTAAACTTGACTTAACTGACCAAAAGTTCAATACTCGATAGTATACTTGGCAATTGATCGGGTTGGAAGGGTTGATATTAGGTTTTCACTTAAATGGGATTTATCCAACCCGCTTCACTTTAGATTGGATTGATTTTGGGTTGGATCATATTGGGTCATTTCAAACCCATGACCCAAATATGACTCAATATATTAATTAATAAATTGTGATATATAAATTCTCTCTTATACATTTACACATACAAAAAGATTTTTTTTACATACATAAATACATTTTCAAATGCATAAATATATTTTCGCACACTAACACACTTTCACACACACAAACCCACACTCACTTCTAAAACTCCTTGAAAATACATCATAAATACAATAATATTTTATGTTGTTTGTATTGCGAATTTTAGATAATAAATTGTACATTTAAATAGATTAGCTAAAAAAATTTGTTTGCTTTATACTTTTTAACACCATTAATTGATTGAAACTTATTTTTGTCACAACTTATTTAACACTTTTACTATTTGTATTTGCTCTATTGTAAGTTGTAATATTCTGTATATTTAAATTATTGAATGCTAGATTATATTATGCTAAAAAATGTAATTAAGAGACATATAATTTGTTGTATTATAATATTGGTGAGGAATTAAGAAATGTAAAAGAATGCAATTAGAACAAATTTAAAATTCTATTCTGGGTACACGAACTATTAACAAATAGAAATAAGTAGCAATCAGAGAACAACAATAAAAAAAAGGGAGGAAAGCAACATACTTTTAAAAGACATAATAAATTATTATAGATGTTGAGCAAGTTTAAGTATTGTTATAAAAGTAAAATAAGCATGAGTTTTTATTTCAATTTTTTTTCTTTTAAATAAAAATTTTAAAAATTGATTGAAAACATATATATGAGAATTTTAAATACAAATTGGTCAATGAATTATTAACACATATCTAAATACAGGTGATTAGACAGATGCGTATTGAATTATTTTTAAACAAGTTGAATATTAGGTATCCAAATAAAAAAAATAACCTGTCCAATAAATAAATTGAGTTGTACTTACCCAACCCAACAAAACCCATAATCCAACTGATCCAATCCATCCTTTCAAATTAATGAACGGATTGGACGGGTTGTTGAATTTTGAGGTTTCCTGCCCGTTCTACTCGATGGCAACCATTGTAGTCCAAGGCGATATCCCAAAATTGGGACACGTTACGGGTTGTTGTAAGAATGCTTCTACTAAACCTTGCAATCAGATTTTACGTGTAGGTTGGTACTTGGGCTTAATACCTGGACCTTCCTTCCTCACAACAGGACTTGCCAAGCCTATGTCTCTTGGTTTTCTCAAAAATTTGAAATCATTTAGAAAATGTTTCTTTTTCCTATTGTTTTTCCAATTAAAATATTATTTTGCAAATTTTTTTGGGTAACTTGATGAATCATATAATACAATACCGGGTGGCAATTTATAACTTTTACTAAACACTCTTTCTTCTAGCCTATTTTTTGTCTTTCCAAATCGTTGCATTTTTAGAACCCATAGTTGGCCTTTTGTTTTTCAAACCATAAACCATTTCCAAAGCCATTCTTTTATTTTTTTTTTCCAGAAACGATACTTTTTTTTTTTTTTCCATCAGAAAAGGGGCACAACAGTGCGCTTTGAGACTATCTTGGTACCAAAGAGAGTTTTGCTAATTAAGTACATACTTGCATAGAAGCCTAAGCTGAATTGACACAATTTATTTGGTTCTTATTCTGCCCTGATTTAGAGTTTTAGCTTAATTGGGCATTTCTATATTCAGAAACAGTATAAAATGAAGTAAATTATATTATATAAGAGACATGAACAATTCACGTTCTTTTACTGTGAAACTAAAATAGGTACTATGGAAGTATCAAATGCCGGGGAAAAATTGACAGAATGCAAAAGTAACAAGATTAAAAATGAGCGTACGCGATTCGATTGACACGAATTCAACTCTAAATGGACTTAGTCTGTATTGTTGAAAGTCATTCTCTGGGGCTGGGTATGGAGGTTACCCTAGTGGTGGTTATGGAGAACATGGCTGTGGCAGCCGTTGTGATTATGGTGGATATATATTGTTTCTATCGTAACGGTGATATTTTTATAATTTAATTTATTATATTATTCAAGGATATTACCGCTTTGGTTGTTGTGTGGCCGCAGTTATTACGGTAGAGGTTGCAGGTGCTGCTCAACATTGACTGCCAATCCTAGACACCTTCCTTTCTTTTCCGAAGTATAAAGGCCAAAGAGGATACAAAATAAGAAACATGAAAAGGATAGAATAACACTTGGCATTAGAAAGTCATTTCATGTTAGTCCAGTCGAAACTTACTCTCTTTAGCCTTGACTAGTAGAATTATAGGAAATCACGAGTGCTTAAATTGATGTTTACAATTGAAACTCCTATATATAAAATTCGCCAAAAATTGACAGGTGCCGAACCTGTGCAATAATAATAAATAAAACCTAACTACCACCTGAAACAGTCAGTAATCAATTCGAGTACTGGAGCAGGGACTCTAGATGTGCAATGGGTTACTTGATTCACCCTGTTCCCGAAGAGTTTGCTTAATCCGATATACCTGAATTAATTCTTTAACTGAATTTCCTAACTAGTAGACAGTGGTAAGCAGGGTCGTCTCCTCAGGGACTGGAGAGATATTTGTTTCTTTTCAAATCAAGATTAATGGGGGGGGTTTTGGTATCAAATGCCAACTGAACAAATTAAATGCAGAAAATAATTTATTAAAAGAAATAACTAAGAGAAACTCTAGCCAAGGGTGCACTTCAGAAATGGTTCATGCAACTGATCATTGATTCAAATATAATTCCAACATTTACTAATAGATTGGTTATAGTTGTCTCGCACGCGCTAAACAACCAACCCTTCCGTAATTTATCGATAGCTAAGGTACGACCGTTAGCTATTTCTCTAACCCAAAAACAACCCTAGGTACGACCGTAGGATTTAATTTCCAGATTGCATTAATAATTAGAAAGGCCCAATCCTAACCAATAAACACGCTACGAGGGTTTATTTAAGTTAGATCATATATTCCCCTGACATAAACCCAATTATACCAGTTGCTACTGGGATAGAGGTAACGAACAATTACGGATTCAATTACCCCTATTTAGCAAAATAGTCTCTATGAATAATTAATTATTGCGCACTAATCAATCATACATAAGAACTATAACAATTAAGAGCAGGGAGTATATAAATACCAATAAACGGAGAAAATAATTAACAACGGCTTAGATCTCACAGTAATCGGTGAACCAATTCGTCAGTTGCCCCCTTGACTAGAATTAGGGGTTTAGTTCCCCATTAGTGAACAGGCCGTGCGTACAAGGTAGGGAAAGGCCATCGATGCTTTGGTCTCGATTCTCGTCCAATTCAGCAGAACCCACGACGGGAAAGGGACCAATTGATTATAATTGCTCTCGATTGCCTTTCGCGGCTAAACGTACGATGCGTAGGCACTATCTATACTTCGGTCAAAGCCAAATTGACAAACAGTTGGTAGGTCCACAATTGCGGCTAGCCTTT
The DNA here is from genome assembly GCF_003713205.1 of Coffea eugenioides. Lineage (NCBI taxonomy): Eukaryota > Viridiplantae > Streptophyta > Magnoliopsida > Gentianales > Rubiaceae > Coffea > Coffea eugenioides. The sequence continues at coordinate 12,955,741 of NC_040037.1, forward strand.
AAGCCTTCTTTCTTTTCCCACACAAGAATCATACGAGAGATTGGAAGATTGTTTGATTTCTCAATTTGGTCAAAACAAATGAAAAGCTCACAGGCATCCCCAAAGTCAACAAAAGTGGCTATTGTCTGCTGCCTTTCTTTCTACAAAGCTGCGGCTCTCTAGTCTCATTCCAGAGCCAAGAAAAAACTCTAAAGCAAAACGTAAGAAGGGAATTATTCACCTAAGCCTCCCTACGGAAGTCTAAATACTTCCCTCCGTTTGTGTCCGACATTTTCGGGAAGGGATTTTTCCCCAATTAAAACAAGACTTCCTCCAATAAAAATAAAATTAAAATAAAACCTATTACAATTAGATTTCTTCATCTCTCAAGCGGGCCCCACGTGCGATGAATCTTCTAAAAGTTGAATTTAAGCACTTTTCAGCATCCCTTCCTGCAATTAGCGCCCAAAACAAAATATCAGTAGAATCCACCCAATTAAGGAGAATATTTAGTCAATTAATTGTGCAATAATGCCCAAAATACCCACTAAAATGCATCCTATCAATATAAAATGAAAAATTATGGGAATTTGAGAGAAGACTATCTTAAATTTAAAAACATTCAAGAATTGGCCTGCATTAGTTGTTTTTTTTTTTTGTGTCCATATTTTGGGACATATTTCATACTTTAGAAACTAAAGTATCTCATTGCGAAGTTCAGGGATCAAAATAAAATTATAAGTATGGTTGAAGGGTAAAAAGTAGAATTAATCTTTTTATTTGGTTCTGAATTCTGCCCTGGTTCAAACTTTAAACTGAATGGCTCTACGAATATGAAGAAACAATACAGATTAAAGTAAAATTTTGGTTACACACACGTAAGCTTATTCCATTGTTTCTAACATTTTCATCCGTTGCACGATGAAAAACAAAAACAAGTTCCAGAAGCATGGGCAAAATGGATGGACTGAACTTTGCAAGCAGTACACTCTTTGGCCATTGACAATTAAGGCTTGAAATTTTTTGAGACCATTAGTCCAAAATCTGTGATGGGGTTCTTTTTTTTTTTTTTTTCAGTTAGTGGTAGTAAGTGCAATTGTCTGATACCACTTGTTAGAATTCAAGCGCGGAACAAACAAGTATTGAAATATCAAGTATATAATAATTTAATGATAAACAAGTTACAAGTATGAAAGATAAATGACACATAATATTTAACGTGGTTCTGCTCCACTATTGAGTCTATATCCACAAAGAAAAATTTGTTCATTATTATGAGAGGAAAATTCTATACAAGAATACAACTTGAATCAAATCCCAACCCTTGTATACCATCTCTCACCCCATGTATAAGATTATATAACGCCTCTTGTGTGTCCTTGTGTGTCCCCTTGTGTAGTATGTCAATTTACCTATTTATAGGGAACATTATTTCGTCAAAAACTCAAATAACAATATGAAACCAATTCTAATTCCTAAACTTATACAAAATAGGAAATAACTTCTAATTCTAAATAAAATATGAAATTTCGTGACAACTACTTCAACTAACTAAAATCAATTAAAAAACTAATAACTTTTACATAAAATAAGAAATCTATCTAAAAGAAATTAAATCAATTTCCTAATATTGTTCATTACACGCGCCACACAAATCAAAGAACATCAACTGTCATTTTAAAAGGAAAGAAAACATTTGCTGTAAAGCTACAATAGATGCTCTGGATATATCATTTGCGAGGAAAAGATTGATTAGACACTGTAAAAGTAAAAATAAGCATTATTGGACACATGCTAATTAAACCCTTAGTGGACTAGGTCACTATATATGCTGTTGAAGGTCATTTTCTACAATTAATATTGTCGACCATTGACCTGCAATGTGGGTCGAAACCTCCAGCGTTTCTTCCTAGTCGATATATCCCACGAGGCTGGCGGACAATGTATAATCGAAGTAGATAACTCGTTGAATTTTCCACGCATGCATGCAGAATTTAATGATTTATCCACTTGGCTGCTGGGCATAATTAACGTGTCCGGAGGCATTAAATGGAAGAAAAATAATATTATCACAATATCACATTATGGAAGCGCAACAAAAGGTGCAGATACATACATTTAAAGGTGCATAGGTCCTGGTAAATGTTTCTATTTTGAAAAAACCATAATACATTCGTAATTTCTCTTACATCTACCTTGTATATAAAAAGAAGGAGAAATTACTGTAACAACTTCTTTTTTTATCAAGTGTAGAGTCTCTTATTTTAACGAGTGTCAGTTTCTATTTGTAATTGAATTTTTGCTCCACAATTTTTTTTGGTTAGTCAAAAGTCATAAATATCTCTCCTCCTAATTCTTCTTTTCCTGGCTAGTCAAAAGTCATAAATATCTCTCCTCCTAATTCTTCTTTTCTTTCTCTTTCTGCCTCTACTTTTAACCTTCATCTCCCTCTTTTTTTCTTCATTTTTCTTTTTTCCTTCAAATTTTTTCTTTATAATTAATAATAAAAAAAAGAGAGGTTACTGTAGCAACTTTTTTTTTCCAAGTGTATAGTTTCTTATTTTGTATAGCTGAATTATTTTTTTGCCAAGGTTACTATATAGTTTTTATTTGTAATTAAATTTTTGCTCCATAATTTTTTTTGGTTAGTCAAAAGTCATAAATATCACTCCTCCTAGGGGTGTGCATCGAATTCGAATTCGATAATTCGGAAGTTTGAATTCGGAATTTTTCGAAATTTTGGTACCTGATAATTCGACCGAATTCGATTTCGAATTCACCACTTCCGAATTCGAATTCGTACCGAATTCAATTCGGAATTCGGTAAATTCCGATTTCACCGATTTCACCGAATTCGGAAAAATTTATATATTATTATATAATATAAAATTTATAATATTATATAATATTATATAAATTTTATAAATTTTATATTATATTATATTATATTATATAAATTTTATATAATATTATATAGTATAAATTTTATATTACATGTATAAAAAATATATTTATATATTAAAAACGAATTTGAAATCGAAATCGGAATTCGAATTCCGATTTCGAATTGTGAATTCGAAATCGGAAATTCCGATTTGAAAAACTCCATTACCGAATTCGAACCAAATTCGAAATATATGAATTCGGAAAATCCGAATTCGATTCCGATTTCCGATTTACCGATTTCGAAAATTCCGAATTCAATTCGAATTCGGTCGGTAAATCGGAATTTTTCGATTTTGCACACCCCTAACTCCTCCCAATTTTTCTTTTCTTCCTCTTTCTGCCTCTACTTTTAATGTTCATCTCCCTTTTTTTCTTTATTTTTCTATTTTCCCTTCAAATTTTTTCTTTATAATTAATTATAAAAAGAAAGAGAGGTTATTGTAGCAACTTCTTTTTTTGCCAAGTGTATAGTATCTTATTTTGACAAGTGTAAGTTTCTATTTGTAGTTGAAGTTTTGCTCCACAATTTTTTTTGGTTAGTCAAAAGTCATAAATATCTCTCCTCCCAATTCTTCTTTTTTTACTCTTTCTGCCTCTACTTTTATCCTTCATCTCCCTTTTTTTTCCTCATCTTTCTTTTTTTCCCTTCAAATTTTTTCTTTATAATTAATTATACTAAAATTATTTTCTTACTATTGTTTTAGATGATTATTGTTGACCATGGAGAGGTGTCATAAAATCAACTAATTTATTCTGTCACTTTCTATTCCATCAATTTTAACTCTTTAATCTAGTATTTTGTTTTTTCTTTTCTTTTTTTCCTTCATCCTAATTTTTCTCTACCTTTCTCGTTCCGCTCAATTAATGTATTTTTTCCTTTTCCCTCTATAATTAATTGAATGTATGTTTTTCTTGCACAGGAATGGATATTTCTTTTATTCCATTGTTCAAAAATCATGATTATGTTTCATTATCATGATCATCTTTTTTTTAGCAGAAACATAGATAATAAACCTTTTAACTCCACTGCTCCAACTGTTTGGTATATTCCATTTTCCTTTTATTTCTATTCTTCCCTTGTTTCAAGCTGCCGAATTTGGATTTAACTTTTTTTATTAACTGTATTTTATTTAGCCTTTATCATTTTTCTTTTTTTACCTCTTTATTCTGTTACCTTGGTGTATTTATTTATTTTGTCTTGATCTCCTTGATATTCATTAAGCCTTCTATTATTTTGTTTTTGCAAATCAATTTTCCTTTTGTGCGGTTTGTCTTAAATCTAAATGCAAAATTTATTTTTTGCAACTCTGATGTTTTAGTTCCTTTTTAATGCATAATTGAATCTTGCACTTCCTTTACTAATTCTTTGGTACTGAATTTTTGTACCCTTTTTATGAATTAAAAAGCCTTCCATTCAACTTTCTTGCAAGTTCTATTGTGAATTTGTAGGATAGAAGTTTTTACATGATGATATCTTGTTTGAAAAAGAAATAGTGGTGAAATTTTATGCATTTGTAATTATAATAGCATGATACTTGAGTTTTATGAAGCATATATCATTTATGTTAATATTGAATCGATTTTGCATTTCTCATGTGATTGGTTTTTGAATTCTTTGCTGTTGTTTGTCCATATAATATAGTAAATATCTCATTGCATCACAATAAGTAAGTTGGAGCAAACTTTTGAAACATTCTACTAAAGATAAATTTTTTTAGGCTCATTTTTTTGACAATTATAATTTCTTTTTATTTGAAAGCAAATTATGGTGTAATGAATTTAAGCCATAATTTTATAGATGGGTCTAGACTGTGCTTGCACATTCTGGTTTCTTCTAGTTTCTTGAATAAAATGTTTGTTTCCTGCAACATTCAACCCCGTGAAGTCTCTGTCAACGCTATAATAAATATGATGGGAGCAAGACATGCAGCGTCTTACGTGCTGTAGCAGGAAGTTTGACATCTAGCAGAATTGCAACTTGGAACTATTAATGGAATTTGTTTGTCCGAACCGCATTGGACGCGTCAAACTAAATTGCAACTTGGCTTACAAATTGCACATTGTAGGACATTAATTTCTTTTTCTTTTTTCGTTATCAAAGAACAAATATACATACGTTTTCGACCAAAATGTTAAGTGCCAAAATAGACAAATTTGGCATTGATTGAAAAGTCGAGGAGAACTCGTGAAGGATTTATATTAAGTGCTGAATTGGATAAACTTGTCTTATATTTCTAAGGTCCACTGCTTACGTGACACTCAGAAACTATCTTCTTTTTTTTTTTTTTTTTTTTTCGAAACGCTAGTACTCTTGCATTGATCAATAAAAATGTTTACACATCGAGCAAAGGCCCAAAAAGCTATACACAACGTGTTCAAGAACACGGTCGAACAAGGAATTCCTCATCCAACAAAATGCCTTGGGCATAAGAACTAACACTGTTACAATCTATGTTATCATCATCATTGTCTAAACAAAATGAGCACATTCGAAACAGTGATTTTAAGCTAAGGATATCCTCAATCAGTGTTGTCATTCTGCAGTCCGAAGCTTTACCAAGCTTGAGTAGCTTCAGCAGTCCTTTGTTACGAATATGTACTGAGATGGTACTCCATTGTCTGTCCAAAGCTTTGCATAAAGTTAGCTTGATTGCTGTAGCTTGATTGCAAAATGCCAAATTTGACCATTTCAATAGCACATAAGGGTTCATGTATTCCTACATCCTCTCCCTAAAAAAAATTGCTTTGAATTTTCCTGTATTTGAGGACACTGTCACTTATTTGTCCGGTTGGATATGATGAGTGTGCCTTGGAATTGAACCATGTAGGTTGAGCAAGGAAAAAAAATGCTATGAGGCACTGTATAAGGGGTAGACCTCAATTGCAAATGACACAATAGTACCTAAGTCTGACAGCCATTTTAGTTTTCTTTTTGGGGTAAAATAAAGATGAATAAAAGTAAATAATATCCCTACAAAGTAATTAGTTTAGTACAGTCATCCCAAGGAGGGTGACTCCGCTCAAGTCATTTAGTAGTTACCCAATAAGCAAGCTTAAAGAGCATTGACAATTAGTTATATATTCCTAGACAATTCTTACTTTTTTTTTAACTCTGTTTGCGAATTTTATAAGTTCCTATTGTTTAACAGAACCAAATCCTATTGGTAGAGCTGGATAGATATGGGTTCATTCTCCTTTTGGTGGAAGAAAACTTCCATAGATTCACTGCACGACGTCATATTCCTAATTTTTGTAAATTGACGGAGTACAAACAAAGTTCTAACAAGGCTTTCTTTCGTTTTATCTTTTGCTTCTTTGATGATAAATCATTATAATATCATTAGTTATTATCGTTGCATTGTAATTAAATAAAAACTTTAAAAAACTTATATGCAAAGTGCTCTTTAGGATTTGGATGGAATCCAAAAAACCCTCTAATTCCGTCCTTGGTCAAGACCCTGTCGCGGACAAGCTTAAATTTTTCAGAGTTATTTGCAAACTCGTAACCATGAGGCATGATCAATCCTTGATTTCTTTCCATGGATGGATCCTTTCACTTAAAAGAAGTAGGGTACATTGCCTGTATCTTTCCTTTGGGTAGGCAACTTCTAGTATGCCTCTCTTGGTTGCTATGTACAATGAGTTTTAGCTCAAAATTATCCATCACTAGAGAAAGTCAACTCTCGAACTTACTACGGATAAGACATGTAAACGGTGGGGTTTCATGCATACGCAACTTGGGTCAATGCTGTCGACATTTTAACATCTCTACCGACGGCTGTTGGAGGCAATTTACGAGCTAAACCATGAGCGTTAGAAGTCTGGAAGATTTTACTTCTGCCAGCTACACATGTACCTTGCCTAATTTAGTGTTCTAATGTACTTGTTTGATTGTTTCCTAGCAGAATTATATAAATTTGTGTCTACTTATATTGAGATCATGGGTTGTGTATTGATAGGTTTTACTCTCTTTTAAGAGATTCTTCTCTCCGTTTTGGCAATTGGAATATGCATAGAACTGCTATTGTGGCTTGTAATTCAAATTCAAGGGACGAATTAAATTAACCATCTATTGGTTAAAAAAGACAAGACATAAATGCGATACTAATTTATGCCACAAGAAATTTAAAGTACATGGTTTGCAATACTACATGGTACTTGTCCATTGTAAAAGCTAGAGGTTTTCAACATATTTTAGGACTTATTGTTTCTTTTTTTTTAATAAGCTGAAGATTTTGAATTTAATATCTTCTACTTACAATTCCTAACGCTTTGCCACCTAACCTAATTTTCCCTCTACTTATTGCTTTTGTGATGCAAATGCCACTTTTCTTGGATCCATTCATGAATCACCAAATTTGACCTTTTCTTCTATTTGAATTTTTTCTTAATAATATGTTTGACATTCTAGTTGCAATAAACGTAATCAATGTCACTTCAAAGTCTAAATTGATTGACAAGAATATCTCAACATATTCTTGAATATAGGACGTCAACGTTATCCCCTCCCTAATGGTCAATTTGTATCTCTTAAGACATAGAAGAGAATAGAGTAAATGCTCTTGGCATATGTGTCAATTTCTTTAGTTGCCTTAAAAGGGTTTGCAATTTATGATATTATGGAGTTTGTACTAATCATGGTAATATTCTCTTTAACGCCCAACCACATCCTGGGCCGATGCCATGACCCATTTGACGGCAAATGGCAAACAATTTCTTATAAATAGAGGTCTATCTACACAAGCTTTCTCATCCTCCTAAAATAAATTTTGATTACATAAAATACTTTGAGCAAAAATGAGTTCCATGAAATTCTTTTCTTTTGCATTTCCTTGGCTTTAGTTCTAATGATTACCTCGAAGGTGGCTGCTAGGGAATTGGTCGAGACTTCCAATTCAGTTGACAATTGTAAGAATTTATTCTCCAATTCAAATTCCAACTTGTCTTACCTGTCTAGGTTTTTGTGTAGCATATGTTAATTTACATCTTTGGACCACAGAATTGAACATTTCAATTTATGTATATAATTTCGGTTGTATATGTGACGGGTCGGAGTACTAAGAAACATAACTGACCTTTAGATACACGTTCGATAAGCTGCACATTTAAGTGTCAAGCCTTTCCTGAAGCAAGACTTGGGGTGTAATACTGGTTAATACATGTTTTCTCTTATTCTCAATTCGATTAATTTTCCTTCTAGTTACGCCGGTTGCGTAATTCTTATTTTTGCATAAGTATGGATATACAACACGTAACTTTTAGCCAAGTTTAAAACTTTAATTTTATATGTATGACCTACATCCAAGCGTACTATTACGAAAATTCTTAATATTGATAGTGTATAAGAAACATAGCTGACCTTTAGATACACCCTCTATAAGCCCTTCCTGAAGCGGACTTGGGGTGTAATACTGGTTAATATATGTGTTCTTGATAGGGTATTAATTGTTAGTAATTTTATTGTTAATTTTCCCCTTTGTCCTTGCCAAATATTGTTTTAATTAGTAATATTTACTTATATTTGGTACTTGGACTTAATTTCAGGGATTGGAGCAAGAAACTACAAAAAAGGAGGGACTTGCTCCATAAGTGGGAGACTTCAAGAAGGCTCCATCGACCTGGCCCACAAGGAGAGGAAGAGACGGACTGCATTTGCTTGCTGATTAGGAGATTAGAGCTCTACTGGTAATAGGAAACAAGAAGCAATTCGGCAGGACCCCACCTTGTGCACTTGGTTTCTCTCAATTCGGCAGAGTTTCCTTCTTGGACTTTGACTCTTAATTCGGCGGGATCCACGCACTAGGAGAGGCATTAGTCCTCTTTGGCTTTAAAAAGAAGCAGACGTATAGAGATCTGTGAATCAATAGTTTTAGATAGTTTTTTTTTGCATAGTTTAGTTTTATTCTTTCTTGGTTCCTTTGATGGCCTGGATCTCAATTAAATTACGTGACAATTTTCTCATGAGGCGGAACTAAGCCTCTCATCTAGTCGAAGGTCAATTTGAGGACTCGGTTCCGAACACCTGTCAGATCTAATTATTTTACTTATTTCTTTTATTTATTGGTATTTGTGCGTTTCCTGATTTAATTGCTTATGCTTGTTATGTTATTTGAATGTCAAGGGCCCGATATTCGAATTAACTTAATGATCTAATGCCAAATTAATTAATTGAATCCGTAATTGTTTAATTGATTAATACCAGTGGCGACTAGCGTGATTGGTTTCATGTTAGGGAAACGTATGATCTAATTTAAACAAACCCTCGTAGCGTGTTTGTTGGTTAGGGTTGGATTTTTCTAATTATTAATGCAATCGAGTAATTAAATCCTATGGTCGTACCTAGGGTTATTTCTTGGTTAGAGAAATAGTTAACGGTCGTACCTTAACTATCAAGAAATTAAGGAAAGGCTGGTTTGTTCATCGCGTGTATGGCAACTATAACCAATCTATTAATGAGTAATTGAATTATCTTTGCATTGATGATCAGTTGAATGGACCGTGTCTGAAAAGTTTGCACCTTTGGCTAGAGTCGTATTGGTTATTGATTTTTTTTCCTATTTATTTCTTTTAGTTGTTTCATTAGTTAGTTAATTAGTAATTTTATATTTTCCAAAAATCCCCCATGCACTGAACTTTAGAAGAAACGAATTATCCCCAATCTCTGTGAATTTGACCCTACTCACCGCTATATACAAAATCTATATTTTTCTTGAGTAAGTAATTATTATTGCACAGGCTCGACACCCTGACAATTTTTGGCGCCGTTGCCGGGACTGGTGCCAGATTAATTTGTTTCTTTTTGAGTTCATCTTGTTTTTATTTATTTTTTTATTTTCCTCTTATTTTTGTATATAGTTGATAGCTGCTAACATTTCATATTTTGATGATAGACTGGAATTTATTCCTGAATGGGATTATGAGACTCATGTTTTTTCTAAAGATCAATTGGCTGTTGCAAATTGTGGAAGTTATTTTTTCTCAGGTTATTCAACCGACATATGCCCCGCATTTCAAGATAACCTAAGTGCTCCAATTGATAATTTTGGAAATTTTTCACCTCAGTATCAAACGTGGTATGACCCTTATTCAAACGGGTATGATCAAGGATGGTGGGATGATTCCAATTTCAATTATACGACTGGGCCGATGGATTTTCAACAGCAAGAGTCTCAACAACCATCATCCATGTCAGATCCGTCTCTAGAAGAGATGATGAAGCAATTACTTGCGAATCAACAGAAGACCGATTCAGACATGAGGAATCAATGGGGACAAGTGCAATCATTGCAAACTCAGGTCAATCAATTGATGATAGCAATTAACCTCCTAGAATCCCAAGTCCAAGAAAGACTCTCAAATTATGAAGAATTGCCCTCACAAACCATCGTCGACCTTGAAGAAGATGAGAGTGCAATTATTCTGACAAGTGACATGGAGCTACAAGAGTCTCAAGAAAATGGATGTAAAAATGCAATTGAAAAAGAAGTTGAAGTGCAAGAAATAAGACCCCAACATCAACTCGTTCAAGTGAATGAATCCAGTGAACAATTCCCAAATGCGGTGATATCTCCTCCATTCCTTAATCAATATTCTCCTGACTCTTATTCTTCAACTCTTGTTACTGAGATTGATTTTATTATACCAGAAAATCTTAAATTTCATGACAGGAATAAGTTAAGAGTGACAATGGCAAAATATGTTGAACCAATAAATGCGCGTGATGGAGGAGTGAGTGAAGAATCCAGATTATTGTTGACCGGTTTGGCGCCATCTACTAGTTCACGGAAAATCGTAGCTCGTGTGCTGAAGGATTACTCTATTTACGAGGGCTATCAGGACTATATAGAGGATGAAGCACTAAAACGAGCCACAAGATTTTATCCTCCTTGAGCAAACATGACAATGTCTAGCCAAAGACGTTAAAGAAAGGCGCTTTTTGGGAAGCAACCCAAATATTGATTTTATTGTTTTTCGTTGTTAAATTCTTCTTTCATTAAGTCGTTTCTTATTTAGGTTATGGTCGGTCTTAATGTTTTCCTCCACTGTGGTCAGGACAGCAATCTTGGCGTGCCCACGCGGTGTTTGTGACTCCTGAGGTCAGTGGACGTTTGCCAATCTTGGCGTGCCCACGCGGTGTTGGTCAAATCTCAACATCTCGTGACATTGGCAGGAAATGCAATCTTGGCGTGCCTACGCCATGTTAGTGACTCCTGAAGTCAATGGACGTTTTATAATCTTGGCGTGCCCACGTTGTGTTTGACGACCAAAAATCCAAAAAAAAAAATTAAAAATTAAAATTTTCACATTGAGAAAATTCAAAAATTCAAAAAAAAAACATTTTTTTTTCTTTTTCTTCAAAAAATCAAATTTTGAAAATTTAAATCCGAAAAAAATTGGAAAAAAAACATTGAAAAAAAACCCCCAAAACCATTTTATTTTATTCTTTTTCTTTTTCTTTTTTCTTTTTTCTTTCTTTCTCTTTTCTTCCTCTTCTTCCCCGCTTCCTTCTTCTTCTTTTCTTTTTCTCTTTGGCCGAAATCCTTCGCCGCCGCCTATCGCCTGGAGCCTATGGACCTCCACCTCCAACAGCCGAGCGCCGCAGCTCCGCCATTGCCGCACGCCCAGCTCCACCGTTGCCTCCAGCTCGCTCCTCTCTCACTTTCGCTCACCTCGCGCTCACCACTAGCTCCACCGCTAGCCCTCTTGCCGCTCGTCCGCCTCACTACTGCGCGCCTCCACCTCTACTCGTCCGTCACCAGATCGTGCGACCTCCACCAGCTCTCCCTTTCTCCGCTGTCTTGCGCGCACCACCAGGCAAGACAGCCGTGGGCCGCGCCTTTCTCCCTACTGCTCTCCATCCAGCAGCTGCCACCAGCTTCGCGTCGCTCGACGCCGCTCGCTGTGGTCTCCTTCACTCCACCCTCGGTCTCGTGCCTCCCCACCTGTCACGCCACCCAAAGCCACGCTCTCACCACCTGTCAAAACTTGACAGGTGTAGGTATTGAAATTTCTACCTTGATTAGTATTTTTTGGGTCCTTAAATTGCTGGAATTTGAGCTTTTGTGTTTGGGTTTCTTGATGGATAAAAGAAGGTGTTGATTTGGGCATTTTCTAGGGTAAATTTTGGACAGATTTGGGTTAATTGCTGCCATATGTTGGGATATTTTTAGATATTTATTGAATTGTTGGCCGTTTGATTTAATTCCTCCTTGTGTATACATCAGTGGTACTGGTTGCGGTGTTGCTTACAATTCTTAAATTTTCTCGAATTCTAATCGGTAGTTGCTGGAATTGCTTGTTTGTTGGGATTCTTAAAATTCTTAAGGTTTGGTATCTTGAAGTGGGTAATTGAATGTCCAATTGGTGACATTTGTTGAGTTTCACTTGCTCCAATTGGTTGAATTCATTGCTCTGTTGGGGTCCCTGTTGGTATCACTTGAGTTCTTCTTTGTTAGTTTATGTATCGTGCCCCTTGATCTTATTTTGACTGAATTGGAGACCCAGTGCATATTCATTCAATTTACTGTGTTGTTAGGGTACTTTTCTAGCCTTTGGGGTGTCTCAGTTGTGCATTTTATTAATTGGGTTGGCCATGTGGTTCACTTCTTTCCTGTGCATGCACCAATGGTACTGGTTGTGCTAATTTGCTTACAATTTCTTATTTCGATATGATTGAGCATCTGTGACTGAGTATCCTTCGATCTTGCTGCTTTGTTGGGATCATTTTTGGTGTCAATTGAGTATCATTTGGTACTTTCTGCCTGGAGTCTATTGAGCTGCCTTTGGTTGGGGTTTATTGCATTTAATTGGTGCATTGGACGGCTCATGTGCCATTTCCGTTGCTTATTGAAGTAGGTTGCCTCTATTTGCCTTGTGTGGGAGTATTTTGTCCTTTTCATTTCAATTGCTAAATTCATTGGAGCACTTGTTACGATTTTGGGATGCATTGTTATTGCATTTGGCTAAGCAGGGGACCACCCAGGGGCTAACGACTGGGTCCAACTCCGAATGCAAGTTGAGAGACTGGAGACTCGAGTGACCCACATTGACGTTGACTTGCATAACATGGCGCAGAATTTGGCAGCACTCCGCCCGACCCACTCCTATTTTGACAACTTCAAGGAAGTACCGTTGCCCTTCTCCTTCCTTTTGCTATTAGTTTATCACATTGAGGGCAATGTGTGAATTAGGTGTGGGGGGGATCAGTTTGGGTGCTAGTATTTCCAGTTTTCAGTTTTTAGGTGTTTTTCCTTTATTTTTTGTTTGATATTTATCTCCTTTTCGTTCATTTCTTTATTCGTGATCAGGTCTTATTTGAATACCAAGTTTAATGTTGGATTGTTGTCTCTAATTCTGATATTGCCAAGTTTTAGTAATGAAAAGGTATCAAGTTGATGTGGTTGAGTTCAAGAACATCACTCTGGTGAATATCAGTAATTGCTTGACTTTTCTAATTTTTTGTTAACTTTTCTAGGCATAGAGAATGATTGTTGGCATTTTTCATGTGAATTGGTCCAGTTATTGATTTTAGTTCTCCATATTTGGAAATTTGAGGCTGGCTGCTGTTATTTTGTGTCATTTTTAGTTATTGTGCTATATTGTGCTATATGGTTGTAAATAAGAGTTTACTATACTCCGCTAGTGGTTACTACTGAGTAACCGGGGATCTTCACCTAAAGTGTCGATTTTCGCGTCAAAAGGTAGTAGTTGCTATGAGTGCGTGGTCCTGTAGCGATTGGAGCTGAGTAACCGGGCTCCTCCATCTGTCAAATGTTGGAGTTCGCGTCAAAAGGCTCTAAGGGCTATAGACTAAATCTTTTGTTACTCAAAAAAAAAAAAAAGAAACAAAAAGAAAACAAAAAGAAAAAAAATAAAATAAAGATTGTGTTAGTATGTGAATAAGTCAGCTTGCCGGTTTGTGATCTTAATGGCGAGATTTTGGTTAATAGTTGGACCATTTGCTGATAAATGTGAGCAACCATTCCTTTTTCTTAGATTAGTTTGCTTTAAATTGGAGGAGTTAGTGGTTGGGAAGCTAATCAGGGTGATTTTTCTTGGATTTTAACCTGTGATGCTTGATATATGTTTTTCTTGGTATCTTGGCAATACGGTAGTTGGAGCAATAGCCATTGTCAAATTTTGGTATTCAATTGCTGTTCTCATACTTGAGGGCAAGCATGATTTAGGTGTGGGGGGAATTGATAGGGTGTCAATTGTTAGTAATTTTATTGTTAATTTTCCCCTTTGTCCTTGTCAAATATTATTTTAATTAGTAATATTTACTTATATTTGGTATTTGGACTTAATTTCAGGAATTGGAGCAAGAAACTACAAAAAAGGAGGGACTTGCTCCATAAGTGGGAGACTTCAAGAAGGCTCCATCGACCTGGCCCACAAGGAGAGGAAGAGACGGACTGCATTTGCTTGCTGATTAGGAGATTAGAGCTCTACTGGTAATAGGAAACAAGAAGCAATTCGGCAAGACCCCACATTGTGCACTTGGTTTCTCTCAATTCGGCAGAGTTTCCTTCTTGGACTTTGACTCTTAATTCGGCGGGATCCACGCACTATGAGAGGCATTAGTCCTCTTTGGCTTTAAAAAGAAGCAGACGTATAGAGATCTGCGAATCAATAGTTTTAGATAGTTTTTTAGCATAGTTTAGTTTTATTCTTTCTTGGTTCCTTTGATGGCCTGGATCTCAATTAAATTACGTGACAATTTTCTCATGAGGCGGAACTAAGCCTCTCATCTAGTCGAAGGTCAATTTGAGGACTCGGTTCCGAACACCTGTCAGATCTAATTATTTTACTTATTTCTTTTATTTATTGGTATTTGTGCGTTTCCTGATTTAATTGCTTATGCTTGTTATGTTATTTGAATGTCAAGGGCCCGATATTCGAATTAACTTAATGATCTAATGCCAAATTAATTAATTGAATCCGTAATTGTTTAATTGATTAATACCAGTGGCGACTAGCGTGATTGGTTTCATGTTAGGGAAACGTATGATCTAATTTAAACAAACCCTCGTAGCGTGTTTGTTGGTTAGGGTTGGATTTTTCTAATTATTAATGCAATCGAGTAATTAAATCCTATGGTCGTACCTAGGGTTATTTCTTGGTTAGAAAAATAGTTAACGGTCGTACCTTAACTATCAAGAAATTAAGGAAAGGCTGGTTGTTCATCGCGTGTATGGCAACTATAACCAATCTATTAATGAGTAATTGAATTATCTTTGCATCGATGATCAGTTGAATGGACGGTGTCTGAAAATTTGCACCTTTGGCTAGAGTCGTATTGGTTATTGATTTTTTTCCTATTTATTTCTTTTAATTGTTTCATTAGTTAGTTAATTAGTAATTTTATATTTTCCAAAAATCCCCCATGCACTGAACTTTAGAAGAAATGAATTATCCCCAATCCCTGTGGATTCAATCCTACTCACCGCTATATACAAAATCTGTATTTTTCTTGAGTAGGTAATTATTATTGCACAGGCTCGATACCCTGACAGTTCTTTATTTCTCAACTCATTTAATTTTCCTTCTGGTTACACTGGTTGTGTAATTCTTATTTTAGATAGGTATGGATATACAACACGTAAATTTTAGCCAAGTTTAAAACTTTAATCCAAGCGTATGAAAATTTTTAATAATGATAGTGTATAAAAAATTACTTACAAGAACTATGTTCATTATGATAAAATTCTCTATCAGTTTGTAGTGATTAACCATGTTAAGGGAATTTGTGAAAAAAAAGACACTAATTTTGACTGTACATCGGAAGACAGAATTTCAAATGATAATGATACTTAATTGATATGGTATGCGTTAACCAAAAGCTTGCACACAAATCTGTCGAAAATTTACTATTCGAAAATTTACTATTAATTAACGCGCATGCCCTATTTACGCTTATTGCAGCCAGGACAGATGAAGCAAATGGCCTAAAAGAAGCCAAGTACCCAGGTGGTTATGGTGGGTACCCCGGAGGAGGATATGGTGGTTATCCCGGAGGGGGGTATGGAGGGTATCCTGGAGGAGGTTATGGGGGATACCCAGGTGGTGGATATGGGGGCTATCCAGGAGGAAGGTATGGTGGATATCCTGGGGGTAGATATGCAGGGTATCCTGGGGGTGGCCGTGGTGGTTATGGTGGAAATTGCCGCTTTGGTTGTTGCGGCCGAAACTATT
Source organism: Coffea eugenioides (assembly GCF_003713205.1). Classification (NCBI taxonomy): domain Eukaryota; kingdom Viridiplantae; phylum Streptophyta; class Magnoliopsida; order Gentianales; family Rubiaceae; genus Coffea; species Coffea eugenioides. The sequence goes on from NC_040037.1 coordinate 12,971,860, forward strand.
ATGGTGGGGGTTGCAGGTGCTGCTACTATCCTGGTCAGGCTGTGGATGCTGAGCCTCAGAACTAATAAAGCCAGCTTCTAGCAAACTCATGAATGCTTAAGCAAGCTCATTGGTGATATATAGCAGTACTTAATAGTGTGAAGTGTAGATAAGAGCTTGACGAGTGATGTAATATGTGTGCAATATATTTGCTTTGCTAGTTCATTATAGCAAATTATATGGATGTGTAATCATGTGTGACCTCTGTGAGCACTTTTTATGTAATGACAATACATTCTCATGCAATTTGAAGTTGGTTCTGTAATTTTCGACTGTAGAAGACTGAGTAATATTAGTATTCCATTTGAAGTTGGTTTATCTAAATGAGTTACCTATTATCAAATTGCTCTTTATTGCTGTTTTGGGTATGCTGAATCTATCAATCTAATACAAGTATTTGCGATAAAGGATTTGACGAACTGAATCTTCTTAATTTCCTGTTCGGTTATATGTTTGCCTTACTCATGCACCTGTCTGTCAGATATAGTTTATAAGCTGAAAGAAATGATAAAACCAAATATTTAATCTAGCCATGGAAGAAAGATGTGAAAGTTAATGATGGAACAGAATTTGTTTACTTAGTTTCAAGATCTAACTCTCTCAAATATGTCGACCATCTAATTGACTAGTTGACTATGAGAGATTGCAAATTGAGCTATTGTGGAATGGGAATATCTGTTATGAACTTGGTGCATAAGTGCCCCCAAAACACAAACATGGGGGCATCACTTGTGGGAAACCATCCTAATCACCATTCTACAGGGCTCCAATTTGTATAAATCAATAAAACTTAAAGTTCAAGAGCTCAAAACAGTTAAGAGATACTTTCCACTCCACTACAAGATCTGAAGTAAATTTTGTTAGAGGATTATCCTGCAAGAAGCCAAAACTTGGCGCATAGTTTCACTATCCCAAAAGAAAATTGAAAGTCCACATTGTCCGCATGGAATACAAGTGGTATCTCTGCATTCTATGAAGTATTGATCTCTAATATACTCTATATAAGAATTTTTTCTTGGGAAGTATTCGTGCATTGCAAAGTTTGACATGTTCTTCATTTGTTATATACTATCTTTAGTGTAAAGATGTTTGATTTGTTATGCAACTTGGAATGAACATAATCAAGTCACTCCAAAGTCCAAGTTGATCGACAATAATGCTTGAAATATTCATGATTGTGGGACATGAATTATTCTCTCCATAATGCTCAAATTGTTTCTCTAAAGAGATACAAGACAGACCAGATTAAGTGCTTTTGGTATATCTCTATTCCTTTAATTTTTACAAAGGGACTGCAATTTATGATAGTAAGGCCTTTGTATTAATTACAGCAATCATCTTTTCAACAGCCAACTATATCGTGGGCCAATGGCAAGACTAGGGCTGTAAACGAGTCTTATCGAGTCGAGTTTTGGTCTAATCAAATCGAGTCTTGACTTAGTTTTATCAAGCTCGAAATCGAACTTAAACTTGACGAGCTGCCAATTTAAAATTCGAGTTCGAGCTCGAGTTCGAAAAAATAATAATTATTTTGTTTTTTTAAAAATAAATAAAATAATAATTTTTTAATAAATAATAAAATATTACAGCTCTGTATATGTTATTTTACTATTAAAATAATTATATATATATATATGTATTCGAGCTCGCAAGTCGGCTTGCGAGTTAACAAGTTTAATATTTTTTAATTCGAGTTCAAACTCGAGTTTGACTCGAGCTCAATATTGATCGTGCTCGACTCGAGTTTTGATTCGACCCGCTCGTGAGCGGTTCAATTCGTTTACAGTTCTAGCCAGGAGGCTCTGTAAAATAGAGATCAATCTACTGCAGCTTTTTCATCATTCACAAAATCAGTTAAAATACTTAAAATACCTCGAGCAAAAATCGGTTCCAAGACACTTCTTTTCTTTTGCATTTCCTTGGCTACAGTTCCAAGACACTTCTTTTCTTTTGCATTTCCTTGGCTACAGTTCTAATGATTAACTCAGAGGTGGCAGCTAGGGAATTGGCCAAGACTTCCACGTCTGTTGACAATTGCAAGACATTTATCCTCTACTAATTTCTGCTTTTCTTACAGGACCACAAATTATATCATATTTCAAATTATGTACTTATTTCAGTTATAGATGTAAAGCATTGGACTATTACGACACAAATCTGACGTCTTTAAACTATAATAGACGTCAACTAAGGTGTACAAGAAAGCGTTCAAGGCTTCCCTGACGTGGGACTCGGGGCATAGTGGCTGGTCATCTATGGTTGGCAACGATAAGCCTACCTGCTAGTTGGTTGTATTTAACCATTTTAAAGACAACATTAGATTTTCTTGGCACGTAGTTTAGAAGGAAAAAAAACTTCCAATTGAGTATAAAATTATTGTTTTGGTATTCGTTAAACTAAAAACATGTATAAAAATTAGTCCAAATATGAAATTTTCAAATGTATGACTCCAAATGAATTTATGTGAAAACGTCATTCCTAGATTACACTAATAAACGTATTTATTATCCTCAATGCAGCAATGACAGTTGAGACGGATGGCTAAAAGAAGCAAAGTACCCTGGAGGTGGCTACAGAGGGTACCCCAGAGGAGGCTACGGAGGTGGTATCCTGGAGGAGGTTATGGAGGTTACCCTGGTGGTGGATATGGGGTCTACCGAGGAGGAGGTTTTGGGGGATATCCTGGGGCTGGATTTCGTTGTTGCGGCCCAAGCTATTATGGTAGGGGTTGTAGGTGCTGTTCTTATCCAGGTCAGGCTGGTTGCTGAGCCTGAGAACTAACAGAGGCAAGGGATGTAATATGGACTGTAAGTATTCGGTAGTTCGAGATTACTTTTATGTGTCTTTTATGAGCACTTTTGGTGTAATGGCAAATAATCTCATGCCATATGAAGTCATTTTAGTGGCTTTGCAATAAAAATGTGTAATTTTTGTAGTCCAAAATACAACAAAATTCAAGACTAATTTTGGTTGGTTCATCTGTAAATTAGTTAATTAACCATTATCAAAGTGTTTTTATTAAATCTTTCTATTTTGGGTATACACAATTAACTAATCTAATCCAGATATTCGTGGCAATAACCCTCTCTCTATCCAATTCTGTTACATGTTTGACTAAAAATAGATTAAAAAAAGCCCTTTACCCTACCTCCGCCTTCTCAGTCAATTTTAATATACGAGCGGAAAAGAAATGATAGAACGAAATATTGAAGGGTTAATTACATAAAACCCCCTTGTGGATTCACCGATTGCTGCATGATTTTTGACATTTCCAAAAATATGCATATTTCTCTTTTGTGATTTCATGAAAAGTAAAAACTAAAGGAAAAGCAGTCTCCGCAACATCATCAGTTGAAATACTGCTTTTACTTAACCACTAAACCGAACAATGGCTTGATCAAAGAGAAATTATATGGATAAAGACAAAAATCACATGAGAGATAATGTAGATATTTATGGAAATTATGGGAGACCAAGTGAAACTATAATTTTATTACATGCATTTTTGGAGTATGTCTGATTGAATTGACACAATCATTTGTTCTTTCTGTTTATTTTTAACTTTACATAAAAATATAAAGAAGTTATGTGAATATATTGAAGCCCTAAAAGAGTCGTGGTAATATGAAAACCCAGGTGGAGTCATGTGCAATTTACCCCATACCAAAAATTCATGCTAAAAGCTCAAGTAGACGTTGTTTTGTTTACCTAGTTTCACGAAAACGTCAAAAATCTGTTTGACTAGCAGACTACGAGATTGAATATTCATGTCAACTATACAAAAAAGTCGCAGAGTACACAGAATTTGAGGCACACGGACATGTAACACTTGTGCAAAATAGGGGCAAAATAGGTTTCCAAGAACCATATTTTGGATCAGCATATATGAAGGGATCCTTTAATTGATTGTAGTTTGTCGTTTTCCAATATCAGTCACATGACTATCTGATTTCATAAACTTTAATAACACAATATACTAAATAAATTCAGAGGACATAACTTTGTTCATTGCCTGAAGTTTGTTGCACACAACAGTTTCTAGATGTACTCGTAAATGATCATAAACCGACCTTTGCCTCTTTTGTCGTTTCTTTTTCCTGTCTGAAAGGAGTCAAGACTTAATGTAGGTTTTTGGAATCTCTAGTTGAAACCTCAAAGTGTTAAAGAATTTCTAAGCAAAAATATACTTGAACAATTTTGGGTATACTTTAGACAATGCAGCATATAAGTGAATCCAAGCAGAAGTGCTAGCTGTTCAAAATTGAAACACACATAAGATTTCACTTTCATGCTATTGAAGTAGAAAAAAGTACATCATTATATTCAGTAATTCATCTAATGGTGAATGGATACCACTGATTAAGCTCTTATTTTTATAGCACAGTACATAGTTTTAGTACTTATAGCCTCTTAATTTGCTCCAAAGGCATTGAGGCATCATGATGCATAAGGCCTGGCTATTAGTTTTGCGGTTCAGTTTCTGGCTCAGCATCCACAGCCTCACCAGCATATGTGCAGCACCTGCAGCCATAATAACCTTGGCCACAGCAACCATAGCGGCATCTGCCACCACCATAGCCACCACGGCCGCCGCCACCATAACCACCACGGCCGCCACCATAACCACCACCTGGGTAACCCCCATATCCACCTCCAGGGTAACCCCCATATCCGCCTCCAGGGTACCCTCCATATCCACCACCAGGGTATTTGGATTCTTCCAGGCCATTAGTACTCTTCTCTGCAGCATTGGCTGCAAATGGTCACAGGATCGTATGCAGAATTATTAGTTAGTGCATGCATTTTAGCAGGAAAAAAATATCGTCTTAGAGTAAATTATGTTATGCAAAAACGTCTATATTTTGTAGGTACAAAATTGTTGAAAAAGGAAAGAATAAGTTCTTGAGTGGATAGCTTACTATTTTCGGCCAAATCCCTGGCTGTCACCTCTGAAGCAATCATCAGAACTACTGCCAAAAGGCATAGGAAGAGAATTGCCTTGGAACCCATTTTTGTTTTCCTCACACAACTTGGTTTATGAACTCAAGATTTGGTATTGAGAGCAATGAGAAGGATGAGGAAGCTGGAGCAATCTCTACTCTATTTATAGGGAGATCTACGTGACATGGTTCTCGAAGAGGGAGAGATAAAAATATGCATGGAAATGTGTCGACCCCATGATTTAGTTGGCTGTTGAAGATAATTATGACTGCAATATCTGATGGAATATCCAACTTATCACAGCTTGGATTCCCTGTTTGGATTTTATATTCTAGTGGCATTATTCAAATCCATGGAGGGTAGATAGTCAACCGTGTGATAAGATATGGCCCATGTATAATGGCATGATTCATGAATGGACGTATATTACTAGTACTACTTGCCTTGATGTGGGATGGGATTGATTAGGGAAGAGTAGGAAAGTTAAAGTATCGAATTAATTGCCTGTGATTTTTATTACCTACACCAGAAACATGTATACAGATGTCAAAAATATTTGTGCACTTGTTACATATAAATCTTCAACACAAATCGTGACGCTACTCAATATAATCAAGAATATGTTTGTCAAGCTACTCATATTCCGCAAAAAAGGTGGCAAATTCATACTTTTTCTTTCTTAACTTTAGTAGGCACATTCTGTATTTGTGTAAAAGAAGCCATTGAAGAATTTAAAATTTTCAACTTGCTCAGTCTCGAAGCTGTGACTTTTTATTACTAGTTTTAATAAGGATTAATAATATTTTGCTCCCTTAGAGTAGAGTTTGTGATCGTACTTTTCCCTCTAGAATGAAAAAATTATGCAATCTTGTCCTCCTTAACACTAGATATTAACTAATTTATCAACTCCAATAAAAAAAAAGTGATTTAATGACTAAACTGCCAATGTTACTGTGATGCATGGCCAGAAACACTCAGGTGCTACAATGTGCAAAGAAATAACAACAGAAAAAAGAAATAGGATCGAATAAGGAGAGGCATCTATAAAAATTAGTATAAAACCTATTTAACACTCTATTACTCAATATTAGGCCATGTTCTTAGGGTATCATCAGTGAATCAATGAAAGAAGTAAGGGCTGCTGATTATTATTGGAATTCTCTCAAGAGTTTTAGTTGTGAGGTTGCAGTTTATGTTATACTTGTTTCTTTTCCCCCTTATGTTATACTTGTTGGTTTTAAAGAATGTTGAGCTTATTGCTAAAATCCTGGATTTTTGCTACTTTGACCATTTATTGGTTTTGCCAAAGAATTCAGAAGTAGGCGTTCATCATAATAACTTTGAGGGAAATTGGAAGAAAAAAATTTTACATTCTTTGAGAGTGTTAAAAAATACAACATCCATTATATTGGGAAGTAAAATGAGTGACAAGAGTATATTTTACGTATTTTTTAGTATGTTTTATTAATTAGTTTTGGTGTGTTTTATTTACTTTTTTAGCTAATTAACTAAGTTTCTAGTGAAAATATGCATTTTATGGTTTAAGTGGTAAAAATTGCATTTCTATGGATTTTTATAGTGAAAACTTCATGTTTTTGTAGGTTTAATGATTCAATCATTAAATGGTATGAATTGAGAAGATAATTGGATGATTATGGATGATTTGAAGTGGTTTAAAGAAGATGTGAAGTACAAGAGAGGAAATGCAATCAAGAATAAAAGGAAGCTTCACAGCTTTGATACCTTGTGGTATTTTGACAATATCTTGAGCTACAAGCATTGGATTGAGGTGATTCTTATACCATTTTGAAGCTAAGAGATGAATCTACATTTGGTATGAGGACATCGAAGTTCAGTTCAGTCGTTTTCATTGTCAAAAAGTCGAAATACAAAAGTGCAACTCTGTTGTCGAAAACTGAAACAGAGCTCTGACCAGTTGATAGTATTTTAGTCATATCTTAGTCTACAGAGCTTCAAATTGGATGACTCTTAAGGCATTGGAAAGCTAACTCAAAGGCTACAATTTTCATGGTTTACACAAGAGCTAGTTCGGCGTCCATCATTGCGAACATAGCAGTTGAAGTGGTACTGAAATGAAAATGCGACTATCAATACGCGAGTTGAAGTCGCGTATTCCTGTAGCCGCGTATTCTCTTCTGTTTTTTGCAATTTGCACATCAACTTGCTCTGCTTTCACACAACTTTTCCAACTCAATTCTAGCTATCAATTTCTATTGTATCTGATCAAGAAAAGGTTGGAAAGTTGGAGAGACAACTCATAGGAGTTCATGAGTCAAAAAATGACAAATTTAACAACTCTTCTTGACCTTGAATTCGTCTATAAATAGAAGCCTTTGGAGACCATTTTCACAACTTTGGAAGGCTAGAGAAACTCCACCAAAAATGTAGTCATCACTAGTTTTTCTTAGTTCAATTAGTTTAGTAGTTTAGTATAGAGTAGTATAGTTTTTATCCACTCTTGTATATTGGCTAGACTAGGATGAAGATGGAGATGAAGAAAGAGGGGTTGAAACTCATGTGACAAGGGTTATCTCTTCTCCAACTTTTTATCTTTCGTATTGAATTCTTAAGTATGGTTAATATGCAAGTTTTGGCTTTGTGTTTCAATATGTGTTTCTAAAGTTTATGCCTAGAGTTATGGATGAACTTTTTATATGTTGTTAATGATATTTACTTGGTTATTTGATAATATTATTTTGAGTAAGTTATTTAACACTTTTGCTTTTCTAATCATGATTAACCGGCCACTAGTTGTGATTATCTAAAGGTGTTAAGTTTGCAATGAGAATTAAAATTTAACACTAGTTCAAAGAAATGATAAACCTAGGGAGTTCACTCACAAGATTAGAGGTGCACTTTGTGGCTTTAGTGACTTGTTTCATGTAATTTCATAGAAGAAATGAACTTGTAGTTAATTCATAACCACGAGAGTAGGTATGGTTTAGTTATAAGTAAGTTGATTTACTATGAGAGTAGGTTTCACGTACATGAGGAAATTACGCCATAACTAGCCAAGATAATAGCATTCACTTAACCGGTAACTTCATTTGTAAGAATAGTAAGGAATTCCATACGTCTAGGAGCTTTGTAGTGTTATTTTCATTACTTTTATATTTATGGTAGTCTAGATAATAAAGGAGTTTGAAAAACACCGGTAATTGAAATCTTCCATATGGGATCGACACTTAATACCCTATACTCGCTCATGATTCGTATACTTGCGATAAATCGCCTGTGGGGCATTCAGGAGTTAATAAATGTAAAATTTGATTGTGGATGAACTTAATTGTATATGTATACCCGTGCACATCAATGAGAATACCCCTAGTTCGAGGGGGTAAACTTTGACTGACCATTTAAAATTACAAATATGTAGTAGTACATTCTTTTCTCAGACTAGCCACCTTGCATTCAATTTTTCCCTTACACTTACAATTTAGTACTGTAACATAAAGCTAAAAAATATTCACCACCACTAAAGCTATACTGAAAGAAAAATGGGATATCCTTAAGCAATCAAAGATACTAATGTACTTTGGTTAAAAAAAAAATTCCCCTAAAAAATTTTCTCTCTCAATTATCCAGTCAAATCAACTCTACTGATCACATTTTCTCTCTTCAAATGAAATGTACTGAATATACTCCTAAGTGCGGTGCATGGATTAAAATTTAGTAGTTTCTGGGAGAAACTTTTAAATCTTGAATTTTACAAACCAAATGTTAGGTATTTTTATGGTTTGTCATCATTATCTCCAATTATGACAGGGATGCAAAACTCTACACATGTTTCATTTCTTTGGATAATAAAGTATGGAAACTCAGAATTATTGAGTAGAGGTGGCAATATGGATAAATGGTTCATAATTGGTTTTGACTTAATGGATGATGGATGAAATTTATCCAATCCATTTAGATCCAATTATTGGATCTAAATGGATTAAATAAAAACCAATTATTCATTTATAATCCATTTAAATATTTTGGTTACTTTTTTTTGTTTTACCATTTCTTGTAATATGAAGATACTTTTTTATGTACTTGTAAATTTTAGGTGTATTTAATTTGGATGAGAAAGAGGACAAATACTTAGATTTTTATATTTAAAAAAACCCCAAACTCGTAATGGTAGTTTTCTATACCAATCAAATATATGTGCATACTTATATATGTACAAAAGAGAGCTAGGTTTCAATTTTTAAAAAAAAAGGAAGGTAAAATTGACTGGAAAATGGAAATGCGGCCTCAGGAGAGTGTGACTGTGCGGGCTTGATAGCAGAACCACCGGGGAGTGAAGAGGCAAAGGAATCAGTCTAAAGTCCACTTTTAATTATTTCTTTTTCATTTCTTTTGTTTGGTTTTAAGTAAATGGATATATATGATTTATGTGGATAATCCATATAAATTCATTTAATTTAATGATTTTACTTCGGTCAACCATTTAAAACCAATACTATAAATGGATAATCCAAATCCATTTAATTATGGATAAATGGATCTCAATCCAAATTGCCACCTCTATTATTGAGCTTTGTTTAATATGCCAATAAGGCAACTACTATGTGTATGCCAAACAGAAATTTCAAGAAATCAACGAAACATGTAGCAAATCAATTTGCCTGGTGATTTTATGCTACCAAATATTGTGATTATGCTTCATTTGAGACCTTGAAGACGAAACCAAGGTCGTAACAAAATCGGTCGGTCTGAACATTTAATGAGCATATAGTACGTCATCTATATAATAGATCAAATTATGGCAGATGAGAACTGAGAATAATGCAAGTTTGAAATGGAAGGCAAGGACCAGTGAGTATTTGGCTACAAGGAGAATATGTGGTCCAATATGGATCAGCTGTCTGTCCGTATAGTCTCATAACTTCATCTGTATGCCCGCTTGATGTATTAATTTGTCTTCCTTTGGGGCTCAACTCTTGTACGGAACCATGAAACGATCAAATGGTCCCCAAAATCAACCTCAGCCAAAGCTGGAAGCCTTAGAAAAACAAGGTACTCAAGTCACATTTGTATATATCTTGAAACTTGCTATAATTAGCAGGTTTTGGTTCAATAAATTCTTGAACACGCCTTGATAATACAAATAATAGAGCCATTTAACACAAAAAAAAAAAGATTAATGGAGCAACAATGATTATGTGACTAAAGTATATACAGATGAGACAAATATATCCAATTCTATCATCCCATTGGGGAAGGGTTGGGTTAGATAATAAAAGGGAGGGAATTGCAAGTAGGAGATTTTTGGTTAAAACCCTCTCACTTACCAAAAAAATAGATTAAAAAAATTCTATTAGCCCATAAAATCACAAAAAGAAAAGAAGAAAAACAAAAATAAAAAACCAAATTGCCCAAGTATATTAATGAAGATGGAGGGAAGGGATGAAGGTGGAGGGCCATATAAAGAGAGGGGATGGAAGGAGGAACGGTAGTAAACACTGACCGCTCTAAGGTGCGGTGGTAAGCGAACACTATGACTTCGAGGAGGGTGTCAGGTAAAGCATGGGGAAGAGAAAAGGGAAGAAAGAAATTGGGAGAATTTTTGACAATGTGGTCTTGAGGATAAAGGAAAGAGGGACGTAAGGGTCATGATTTTCATTTTTATTTTTTATATCCTTTTGTAAATAAAATGGGGTGGGGGTATAAGAGTACTTTTGCATGCTGAAGGGAGGTATGTATAATATTAAAAATTAGAAGGGAGTTTTTTGAAATTGTTAAAACACTTTAAAGAGGTTTCTGAAATTATTCCTCAATTTAATCTCTTGCAAGTTGAAGAAGACGTCCTTGAAAATTTTATTTTTCTAAAAATTTTTGATGCATTATATCAGTTGAAGAACAAGTCAATGGAATCAGTAAACAGTTTTTGTTGGTGGGGCAACTTTATATTCACTACCGAGATTGTTTATATTAAACATTCTGGCAACTAGCATCATCATTGTTAGATATACAAATTTTAGCTACATAAATATACAGAGCATTACAGAGTAAACAAAAATTTTTCCTTTTTTTTTGTGTGAAAGGTTTTGAATCTAGTACCTTATATATAAAATCCCTCCCATCTTACCACTCATCACAACTCTCCTCCAAACTCTTTTCCTTTTCTTTTCTTTTTGGTAAGTGTATAAAGAAATTCTTACTCCTTCGTTTGTTTTCCGAAGTAATAAAAACAACAGGAAAAAAAATGAAAAGGGTAGACAAAGATTAGGCATTCGAAAGTAATTTCAAATTAGTCCTATTGAGTGTTGATACTTATCCTAAGTTTTAACTTGTAGAAAAATCGGATTTTCGAACTACTTAAAGACTGCGTTAGGATTGAAGGTTTTGATAAAAGATTTGAAATTCTATCAAATCTCTCACAATGTTTTTATTATTTTGGAGATATTCGAATTTGTAAATTACTAATTATTTTAGTATTTAAAATATATTTTAATAGTTGGTGTATTATAAATCTAAATTTCTGTTAAGTAATCTAAACAATTAAATCGCTTTAGATGGATTTTATATCTTTCATCAAATTTCTCAATCCAAATGAAGCAAAAAATTGATTTTCACAATCACAACTAGAAAGTATTAAAAATAAATAGAAGGAATATGAGAAAATGCTGTATTGAGTTCAAACCCAATCAAGAATAGCTCAGTATTAGATTTGGAAACGCCATTGATGATACGTTTGATTTCCTGACAATATTAACCCAAAAACCTGTGATGGCTTTTTTTTTTTTTTTTAATTAGTGGTTGCGAGCGTAATTATTCTTTGATGAATAGAGTCTGGTGCCAAACATGCATGGTTTCGTAGCAAAAGAAGCATAAAGCAACAAAAAAGATATAAATTTCTTGTGTCAAATTGTAAATGCGTATTAATATTAATATTTAAAAATATGGTATTAGGGAAAACAGCCAGTAATAATGCCATATCACTCTTTCTACCCTTTTTAAAATGAATCCTCCCTTTGACTAATAAAAGACATAATTACCATCATGTGGAAAGAAATATACTGCAAAAATTGGAGTTGTAGAAATATCATTTGTCAGGAAAATTGTATGGATACTTTAAAGAGTAAAAATAAGTATCAGCCGGCAAATACGAATTTAACCCTCAATGGACCATCTGATTCGCTACAATAAATATCGACTGACCAACTGATTCGCTTCTTTGCACGACAATGAAAACTTTGACCAGCAATGGCGGTTGAAACCACCAATTCCTCCTTCATCATTGCTACATGACACGAGACATATACATTGGTAAGAAGAAAGTTTAAATAAATTCGATTAGATCACCGCCACGAGTCCAGGCATGTCTTTAGAATTAGGAGTCATTTATAAAAATTCTTACAAATTACCCATCAATATAATTCGCATATCGACAATAGAATTCAAATATATAATCTTTTGTAAAGAAATTATCCATTTTTACCAATTGAGTCAACTTATGTTGGCAAACAATATATATTATTTACAACTATCATCCAAGCTCTAAATTTGCACAAGAGTTAAACTTAGTTTTCATAAATATTGGAGATTAAAAAAGAGGGTTTTTTTATTAGTTTGCTAATCGACGAATTCCTGCAAGTGTACAGGATTGATCGTAGTAATAATTACCTGGAGTATTCCAAGGTTGAAACCATAGGGACGAATTAATTTTCAACTTCTATTATTCTAACAAAATAAAAAAAATTTAAATTCAAGGAGTTGTATTTTCTAACTAAACAATAAATTAATAATCAATTTAAATAAAGTAGTGATGAGAAAACAATAGACACGAACTTAGGATTTCAAGTTTTAATTCAAATTTTGAATCAATTATCTAGTTGATTTTTTAACAAACCATGAATGTATCACACAATTGTATTTTAAATTATCTCTCGATGCATCTAAAGTGTGGCTAATTAAATCCTATGCCTCTCTAGAGATCGCAAGCATTCAATTAAACCCTTTAAAAACTTTGGTGATATAAGTGCATCATAAAAATCCTAAACTACTCTTGTGATTAGACTAAACATCTTGCCTCTTAGTTTGACACAAATCCAAAAATCATGTCTATGGTGATCAGGCATAAACACGTAATTAAAATCAAGATAAGATAATGACAAGTGTCGAGTTTGTGCAATAATAAATACCTGCTCAAATAAAGTATAAATTTTGTATATAGTGGTAAGTAGGGTCGAATTCACAGGGACTGGGAAAATTTGTTTCTCCTTGAATTCAAAGTACGGGGGATTTTATAAAAATATAAAAATAAATAATTAACTAAATCAGAGCAACGCACGAAAATAAATATGAATGAATCAACAATAGATACGACTCTAGCCAAAGGCGAAACTTTCAGACATGGTCCATTCAACTAATCATCGATGCAAAGATAATTCAATTACTTATTAATAGATTGGTTATAGTTGCCATACACGCGATAAGCAACCAACCTTTCCTTACTTTTTCGATAGCCAAGGTACAACCGTTAACTATTTTTCTAACCAAGTAATAATCATAGGTACGATCGTAGGATTTCAGTCTTCGATTACATTAAGAATTAGAAAATCCTAACCCTAACCAACAAACACGCTATGAAGGTTTGTTTAAATTAGATCATACGTTTCCCAAACATGGGACCAATCACACTAGTCACCACTGGTATTAACCAATCAAACAATTACATATTTAACCGGTTAATTTGGCAGTAGATTATTAGGTTAATTCGAATATTGGACGCTTAATATTCAAATAACAAAACAATCATAAGAAGTTAAATCAAAAAATGTTCAAATACCAATGAATAAAAAAATAAATAAAATTAGTTCGATCTCACTGATGTTTGGAACCGCGCCTTCAAGTTAACCTTCGACTAGAAAAGGCAATTCAGTTCTTCATTGTTGAGAAAATTCCCAGTGCCATAGCTTTTACAATTTCTCAAAACATTCGGCCACGACAAAAGCAAAAGAACAAGAAGGTCGTTGTCTCCTTCAAGGAGAAAAGACCACCCTACTTTTGTTTCTTGCCTCAAATATATAAAGTCACGATGCTATTGTGTTGCCTTTTCGGAAGTACTAATCACTCGAGAAACTAGCCCATCACTCCTATTTTGTAGATTCCTAAATAAAATAAACTTCCTACTAGATAAAAAAGATTATTTCAAAAAGTCAAGATAGCTAACTATACTAGTGTCCTAATAGGAATAGGAGACTAATCTTGCGGTGTAGAGCCTGACTTCCATGACTTCAAACCAACTCCAATTCAAGATTGAAAATCACGTGTCAAATCCCGAGTTCCCGGACATGCAAAATGGACCTTGACGCACCCTCGCCGAATTGCATAAAAGTCTGGTTAAAACCACGTTCTTAACCCCTTTTCGCTCCGAATCCCTACAACCAATGATAATTACCAAAAATAAGTAGAATCTACCAATTAACGCAATATTTAGTAAAATAAAATAGGGGAATAATCATAAAATTAATTACAAAATTGCAACCTATTAGATAAATCATAGCAAAAGGCAAGAAATTACACTAGAAAAATTAATTAAATTCCTTCATAAAAACCCTAACCTTATAAACAATATAGTTCAACATAATTAGGAAATTAAAACCATGAATTCAAAGAATTACTACAAAGATAAGTTGTAGTTCTTTGAATTATCTTTCCAATGCCACAAGAATCATGTCATTTAGAGATCTGGATGCTGAAATATGCTCAAAATACTGAGAACTGATTAGAAGAGTTTTGCCAAGAAACTATACTTCAGTAATTTGAACTTTTGGCTATGAAAATGTGAGAACTAGACTTTAATATCTCATAAGAATTGTTGAGCATTCTCTTAGTTTAAAAATGAATAATAATGATTTCATTCCAATTTTGGTAGATCAAGTTATTGCCAAAATACTGAAATTTTCAATCCTACCAAACCCCTTACTTGTTCAAATTTTCTTCTTCCATTATTTCTTTGCACTACGTTTTGGTCCGTTTTCTCTCCAATTGATCTCTTGATCTATTAGAACAATATAAAAGAAAAATTAATCAATTTGCATGGGACATGGTCGCGGATGACGTGTTTACAGCTGTGTTAAGCTTCTTTAGTGGAGCGGAGCTACCGCGGAGCATTACCGCTACTACCATTGTCTTGATTCCTAAGGTTCAATGCCCCCGGGACTTCACTCAATACCGTCCAATAAGCCTCTGTAATTTTATCAATAAAGTCATTGCTCGAATTCTATCGGATCGGCTGTCTCAGATTCTACCCAGGCTCATCTCCCCCCAACAGAGTGGCTTTGTCAAAGGACGACAAATCGCTGATAACTTTTTGCTGGCGCAGGAACTAGTGGCGGATATTGGGAATTCGCCCCTTGGAGGGAATGTGGTGATTAAGCTGGATATGATGAAAGCCTACGACAGGATATCTTGTTGCTTTCTTTTGCAGGTGTTGCGAAGGTTCGGGTTTTCTGAGACATGGATTGATGCCGTCTGGCGGCTAGTTTCCAACGTCTGGTTTTCTGTACTGATTAATGGGAGCCCCCAGGGGTTCTTCCGTTCCACGCGTGGGTTGAGACAGGGCGACCCATTATCTCCAGCCCTATTTGTCATTGGTGTGGAGGCCCTCTCTAAGGCCTTAAATGCTATGGTAGAGCGACGCCAATTTCATCCATATAAGGTACCCATTGGGTGTCCGGTGGTCAAGCATTTAGCTTTTTTGCTGACGACGTAGTCATCTTCACCAGCGGGCTGAAGTCCTCTCTGCAGCTCTTAATGAGGGTTCTGGAAGATTATTGTGCAGTTGTGGGTCAGGAGATTAACAAGCAAAAAAGCTGCTTTCTAGTGCACCCTCGGCTCTTCCCGCACTGCTGCAGAATTGTAAGTCAGGTAACGGGCTTCCAGAGGAGAGAGTTTCCAATCAGATACCTAGGATGCCCGTTGTTCACTGGTCAACAAAGGAAGGAGTACTTTGGGGAGATTTGTAGGGCGGTTGCCAACCGAATCTTATCTTGGAAGCAGCGAATCCTATCGCCAGGAGGACGAGTGGTGCTTCTCAAGCACGTCCTATCCTCTCTACCGATTCACTTACTGGCGGCAGCGTCGCCACCTGCGGGGGTCTTAAGGGAGCTGGAGAGAGTTATGGCGGCATTCCTGTGGGGTACGTCAGAGTTTGGCCTGAGGTTTCACTGGATGAAATGGGCGGACCTGTGTAGGCCATATAGCGAGGGAGGGTTGGGACTTCGGCGGCTAACGGAGATTTATCAGGCATTCTCCATGAAGCTGTGGTGGAACTTTAGACAGGAGCGCTCTCTGTGAGCCTCCTTCCTGGTGGCCAAATATTGTAGAGGTCGACACCCTTGCCTGGCGGAGAAGAGGGCAGGGAGTTCATACACTTGGAGGCGGATGCGTATGGTCTAGGGCTTAGTGGAGGACAATATTGGCTGGATTGTTCGGTCAGGAAGAATGGATTTTTGGCATGATAACTGGGTAGGATCCGGCCCTCTGTGTCACCGAGTGGAGGTCTTCCAGAACCAGCAAGTGGTGGATTTTGTTAGTGGAGGGGAATGGAATGCTCGGTTGCTTGCACAAGTGCTACAACCGGAGTTGGTCTGGCTGGTGATGGCGATCCCTCCCCCATCACTTCATGGAGAGGATAGAATGGTGTGGATGTTGACCCCTTCTGGGAAGTTCACAGTCGCCTCAGCTCTGTTTCTCGTGCGGCCCCATTTTAATGGGTCCTTTGTTGCCGCTTGCATTTGGCACAGATTCCTGCCAATAACGGTCTCCTTTTTTATGTTGCGCTTACTCTCAGATAGACTACCCCTTCTTGAGCAGTTACGCCGCTTTGGAGTCCAGGGTCCTTCCCGATGCTGCTGTTGTATCAACCCCGAGGAGGAACTTTTGAATCATGTGTTTTGCACAGGGAAAGTTGCCCATCAAGTATGGAAGGCGTTTGAGGTTCATGATGGGATGTCATCTCGTATCAGCACGGTTCGACATATGGTAATCGCGTGGTGGATACGCCCTGCTCAAAATCAGTATTTGGCATTTGTCTACCGCCTCCTGCCTTCTCTTATTTGCTGGGAACTGTGGAGGGCAAGGACTCAGGCGTTAATGCACGGCGGGAGGTCAGAAGGGGGAGAGGTAGTGGCCAGGACCTTGTCTAGGGTCAGGGATCTGCTACACTTACAATTTCCTCCACTAACATGGGCCTATGGCACATGGGGGAGTTTGCATGCGGACTTGGAAGTGAGGCCTAAGCGGGTGCTCATTCGGCCTATAAAGTGGCTGGCTCCGCCGATAGGTTACAAACTCAACACCGATAGGTGTTCGCTTGGCAACTCAGGGATGAGTGGTGGGGGAAGGTTGTTGCGTGACTGCCAGGGGGGATTTCTCTTTGGGTTCTCTTGCTTCTTTGGTGTCACCACTAGTCTGCAGGCTAAGCTTCGATCCTTGCTTTATGGGGTAAAACAGTGTGTAGCGCGGGGCTATAAGGAGTTGCATTTAGAGGTGGATTCTCAGGTTCTGGTTCGGATTCTGTCAGGGGACCTCGCTTGCCCTAGGCGTTTGCAGGTGGAGTTGGATGATCTGTTGCGGTTTCAGGGAATGTTTCGGTCCATAACGCACTGCTTTCGCGAGGCAAATAATCCTTCGGATCGGCTAGCCAAGATGGGGGCGACCTAGGGTCGGGACGTCTTGTTTGAGTCCTTTGCAAACCTCCCGCCTCTGGCGCGGGGAGACATTCGCATGGATAGGTTTGGCTTTCCAAGTTTTCGGAGACAGATCTTTTAGTTCATTCTTTCTGATGTAATCGCTTCGGGAATGATTCAATAAAAAGAAAGTAATTAAATTTAAAAAAAAAATCAATTTTCATTCAAAATAAAGCTCAAATAATACAATTAACTAGTGACTTATACATCAAAATGTACTACAAATTACACCTTATCATTTGCCACATTGCTAAAGTCACTTGCATCTTTCTATATTTTTGGATTCCCCTATGACTCCAATCCGGCTCTAACTCGTATTCCTTTGTATAATCAAGAAAAATCAGAAAAGATAACACAATTAAAGGATTCTAAAATTGACTCTCATCATCGTCTTCTTCGATGTTTTGGTTCCTTGATTTCATGTTGTTCATTTCTCTCTACCTAATGGGTAAATTTCGTATATTTTTCGTTGTAGGTTCTTTTGATGTAACTAATTATTAGAAATATCTAAATAACATAATTTGTCTTTTCCAATTCCATAAACTAGTAGAAGGAGAAAAACCTCTATTTCTGATCTCCAATATTATGAAAACTAGGTTTAAAACTTGTGCAAATTTAGGGCTTCGATGACTGTTGTAATTGTGTCCAAGCTTTGCAGGGAAGATGGATTTTGTATTGAATCACAATTGCAATTCATGATTTAAAACACTGACCAAACTAATTATTTTTAATTGGAGTTCGAAGAATTGTTAGTTTTATTTTGAGCATGGACTACAGCTTCCTTTTGTTGGAATTTTGGAGTCTTTTTACAGAGAACAATTTGAGCTGAATTTCAGTAAATCTGTAACTTTTATGGCAGTGTAACTTTTTAGTATGACTTTTTTTCAGTAGTTCATGGATGAATATATTTGATTTGAGGATATTTTGTAATACCGCAACTACAGTGTGAATTGCAGCTCTGTTGCAATGTACCTAATGGTTGCAACCTGCTTATATTACCTATGTATATTCATGAAATTTGCTATAATCAGGTAGGTTTTGGTCCACTAGACTTTTCAACACAACTTCGCAATATAAATGTACTGGGGAGAAAAATCCAATAGCACTCACGACTTAATATATAAGTTAGGAATCCAATTTTAGTTTTTTTTTCCTGCAACGATAGATTTTTGTATTGATTGGCAAAAAAACTAATATGAGCAAAGGCTCAAGGAATTCTATACAAGAGTGTTAGACACACTGAGGATTAATCCATTCCTCATCTTGAAATATGCCTAAAGCATAATCACTAATCACTTCACATCTAGAGTCTAAGCTCCTATCTAAGCAAAAGGAGCATTTCTGAAATAAGGACCTGAGGTCATTAATATCGTCTATCAAAGTAGCCATTTTGATGTCCTTTGCCATCATTTCCTTTATCATCTTCAGTAGCTGGGGGCTGGGGATGTGGACAACAATTTCCTTCCATTGCTGGTGTCTAGCCTTTATGATGGCCATTTTCACAGCTTCTGCAGTAGACTGCATCTGATTCACTATTTTTCTGTCAATAAGTGCCCAGGCAGCCACCCACTGATTGTTGAAAGTAGATGCAAAAATCCCCATGCCAACTCTGTTGGTTTGGTCTTGCACCTTAGTTGATATTCTGATCTGAATTTCATTCCTTCTTGCCTCCTCCGGATCAACTTCCTCATCTGCTCTTACCGCATCTTCAGTGAATATTTTCTGCTTGCTCTGGACAGCTTTTTGTTCTTGCCATTCTTGTTGAGCCTTTTGGATTGTTTTCCAAGGGTGCCTGTGTTTGGCATTGAACTGCCATTCATTTCTCCTTTTCCAGAGTTGCCAGAGGATGTTCACAGTGAGCTCTATATGCTCCTTTCCTTCTGTCCTGCATGTAGCTTCCAGAAGAGCAGTCCACCAAACTTCAAAATTCCCTGTCTGTTCCCTTAACCCATCCCATTGTAATGGAGTCATTTTTCACACCTCTTGTGCTTTGCTGCATTGGAAAAACATGTGTTCAATTGACTCTTCTTGTTCACCACAGCCACCACAGATTGGATCACCTTTGTGTGTTCTTTTAAAAACCAGGCTGTTGACTGGTAATAAACCATGTAGGCACTGCCAAAGGAAATGTTTGATCTTGCTCTTAACGTTCAGCCTCCACATCCACTTCCATTGCTTTTAATAGGAACTTGCTATACTAGTTTCCGCCTCATTCTCTCTTCTTCCTTTGTATTGAACAGTTCCTCTACACAATGCCTTGTAACCTGAGTTGACAGTATAGATGTCATTGCCGCTATGTATCCAGTAATTGCTATCATCCTTTCCTGATATACTAATAGGAATCTCCAGAATTTCCTCTGCCTCCTTCCGGTTAAAGGTCCTAAATACAAGTGGTATCCTCCATCGAAAGCCACAGATCAACTCCTCTACTCTTGTGATGTTGCAACTCAGAGGCATCACAGAGGTGACTTTGCCATCCTTATTTCCCGGAATCCAGTTGTCCCTCCAAATGTTGGTTGCCTTGCCATTGCCTATCTTTTTCCTAGTTCCATTTTGCACAAAATCTCTAACATTCATCAGGCTTTGCCAAATCCACGATGCACACTTAGGAACTTTGCACCTAAAGATTGAGTCCTTATGGCAGTACTTTGCTCTCAAGACCTTACTAACCAATAGGTTTGGTTTGGAAATCAGTCTCCATACCTGTTTAGCTAGCAACGCTTTGTTAAAGTTCTGCAGGTCCTTGAATCCCAATCCTCCCACTTTTTTCTCCTTAGTCAATCTCCCCCATGCGCATCAATGCATCTTATTTTTCCCTTCAGCTTCACCCCACCAGTAGTTAGCAAACATGGAAGACACATCTTTGCAAAATTTGTTTGGCAGCTTAAAGCAGGATATTGTATAGACTGGCATTGCCATAGACACCGCCTTCAGTAATACCTCCTTCCCACCTTGGCTGAGCAGCTTGTTCTTCCAGCTTGCCATTCTCTTGCTAATACTGTCCTTAATGTAGCCAAAAACTTGCTGTTTAGATCTTGTTATCACCATAGGTAGTCCCAGATATCTCCCTTGTGTAGCAACTTGAATTGAGCCTAGACTTTGCCTCACTTCCCTTCTCCTCTGATAATCCACATTACTACTGAAGAACACGGAGGATTTTTCCAGATTGATAGATTGACCAGACCCCTTCTCATACCTCCTTAGGATTTGAATAAGTTCACTGGCTTCCTCTCTTTCAGCGTTACAGAATATTAAAGAATCATCTACAAAGAATAAATGAGTTATGCTTGGGCCATTCCTGCTTATCTTCATCCCAGAAATCCTTTTGTTTCCTTCAGTCTGCTTCAATAAATTGGAAAAGCCTTCTGAACATAAAAGGAAAAGATAAGGTGATAGTGGATCACCTTGTCTAATTCCTCTTTCTGGAATTACAAACTCTTTTGGCTCTCCATTAATATTAAAGGAGTATGTGACTAAGGTAAGGCAGCTCCAAATCCATTGCCTCCAAACCGTACCGAAGCCCATCTTAGCCATCATGGAATCAAGGAATTTCCACTCCACTCTGTCGTAGGCCTTGGACATGTCAAGTTTCACAGCCATAAAACCATTCTGACCTTGTTTTTTATTTTTCATGTAATGCAAATATTCATGAGACAAAATGACATTGTCAAGGATTTGCCTACCTGGGATAAAAGCTGCTTGATTTTTGCTAATGCAATAGCTTAACACTTCCTTGAGTCTATTGGCCAATATTTTTGAAATCACTTTATAAACTACATTACAGAGGCTAATTGGCCTATAACTCTTCAGATTAGTAGGATTTTGTGTTTTGGGAATGAGAGAAATAACAGTATGATTCCAAGATTTAGGCATATGGCTTGAATGGAAAAAAAGCCTAATGGCAGCAATTAAATCTGATTTAACTACATGCCAAAATTTTTGAAAGAACAAAGGAGTCATACCATCTTGACCTGGAGCCTTATTTGGGTTCATAGAGAAAAGAGCTGTTTTGATTTCCAGTTCATCAACCTCTTTAGTTAGCTTATCATTCATCTCAGTAGTAATAGTAGAAGGTAGACCACTTAGAATCTCATCTAGACCCTCACTGCCAGAACTAGTGAACAGAACTCTATAGTAATTTGCTACTTCCTTCCCCAGCTCCTCCTCACTATTGGTCCACGTTCCATTTTCTCTTTGAATGTTAAGCATTCTGTTTTTCCTTCTTCTTCCCTTCACGCAGGCATGGAAGAATTTTGTGTTCTTATCCCCTTCTCTCAACCAATCAATCCTTGCTTTCTGGGCCCAATACTGCTCTTCTTCAGAGTAAGCCTCTTTCAACTGACGTTTTAGCTCAGCCATCTTATCCTTGTATCCTGAATCCCTAGAATCTTTGATTTCCTTGATCTGTTGCTTCACTTGGTTGATTCTTAGCTAAGTGTTTCCTGTGAAGCTGTTTTTCCATTTGAGTAAAGCCACTCTGCAATTAGCAATCTGTCTAGTAATCCTATACATCCCATTACCTTCAACTGTTTGTTTCCAAGCTTGCACCACCACTTGATTTATATCTTCCCTTTTAAGCCATCGCTTATCAAAGAAGAATCTGGACCTTCTTTTCACCATTCTAGGCCAATTACCTATAAGCAACATGCTATGATCTGATTCGAGAGTCTCCACATGTTCACATTTAGCCTTGTCGAAATTTTGCCACCAATTTATGGTGCTCAATCCTCTGTCCAGCCTTTGCCTTATCTCCCCCTCATCATCCCAGTTGTTGCTCCAAGTCCAGGGGTTACCATTGAATCCTAGATCTACCAGACTGTTATTCTCAATAAAACTGTTAAAGTCCTTGAAACTCCTATCTTCTCTTGCTCGTCCACCCCATTTCTCTTCATTAGAGAGTATGTCATTGAAGTCTCCTGCTAACAGCCATTTATCACCCCACAACTGCTTTCTCCTGGTTAGCACATTCCACTGTTGTCTCCTAATATTAGGATCACAGCTCATGTAAACTCCAATGAACCACCATTCAATCTGCTTGTCAGGGTCAAGCACCAGAGCCTCTATAGTGAGGGCTGTTGTAACAACTTGCTTAACCTCTACATCCTTATTCCAAAACAAGGTCATGCCTTCTTTCCTGTCCATAGCTTCCACAATCACACTTTCCTCAAACCTCAAAATTTTTTGGACCTTTTTCATGTAATGGAACCTGTTTTTGGTTTCACTTAGGAATATCATATTTGGGGAGAGGAGGTTATTAGCCTCCCTCAACTGGGGAACTGTCAAGGGGCTCCCTGCTCCTTGACAGTTCCACACCAAAACCTTCATTGTAACTTGAGGGGCCAGTTAAGGTTGGCCCCTTCCCCCTCTAGTTCCTCGCTCAGCTGCCCTCCCCCATCTGCCATTTTGTTTCTCTTGGGGACCAACTCATTTACATGTACTTCCACCATATCCTCATCCACCAGGTTAATTTTTCTTTTCCCTTGCTGACGAGTCCACATCTTGTTCCCACTAAGTTCTCTCAAAGGCTGCCTAGAAATTTTGGGAAATCTCAGCTATTTCTTCATTTTGCTGTTGTATTTCTGAACAGCCTTTGTACCCAAATCAGAGCTACTTGGATCAATTTGCATTACAGCTATTTCAGGGCTACCAGAGCCTTCCTCCACCACTGTTACTTGCATCAGCTCACTAGCTATTTGCTCAAGTCCTTTACTGTCCAGATCACCTTTAAGTTTCCAGTTTATTTCTTGCTCCTCTGAGATACTCATCCTTCCTCCTTGTAACTCGCAGTTGTCCTTCCCCCCATTGGGAGTCCCAGAAGCTTCTGTGGTGTTTTTTTCCTTCTGACTTTTACTGCAAGCTGGAGTTGATCTTTGCATGTTCAATTCATTGCTACTCACCTCACAACTTCGTTTCTGAGCCTCATGACCTCCTCTCTCTCTAGACCCCCCCTTTGCTGTCTGACTTTCTGCATTAACCTGTCTAAGAGTTTCCTGTCTCCCAGTCATCGAGTCCTTATGTCTGTGTTCCATGTTCTCCTTAGCCTTTAGGTTTAACAGAACCATATCCCCATCTTTAAAGCCCCAATAGTTCTTCTCAGAATTGTACTTGTTCTAATGTTCCTTTGGCGGAGAGACTCTCCCTATATTGGCTCTCATCCAGGGTCCATACTGATGTTCCTGCTTTCCTCTGCTTATCTGTATTATTGCCTTGCAGGACTTCTCTCCATGGCCAACCATTCCACACTTGTAACAGAAGTCTGGACACCTTTCGTATCTGAAATTCAACCATTTCAAGGCTCCATTGACTTTCACTGTCGTTCTCCTGAGCAGAGGTAGAGAGGTATCCAGTACCACTAGAAGCTTTAAATGTCTTCCTTCTTTTCCTCCTACTTGAGGCACCAGTACGTCCTTTACCTCCTGAAAAATTGCACCTATTTTCCTCCCCACTTCTTTAGTTATCCAGTGCACAGGTAAATTCCAGACTTGAACCCAGAAAGGTGCCAGGTCAAAAGCAGAAATATCATCTTCTATTCCTTCAACCCAATGTTTCATCACCAAATTTTGGTTGTCCATGACCCAGGGTCCTCCTCCTACTATTCTATCTCTGTCCTCCCTGTTAGGAACATAGAACTGAAACATATTTGGCCCCAATTCTAAGATCCTTAGATTCCTCGGATAGCCCCAAGCTGTGGTCACAAAATTCTTGACCCCAACAAAGTTGGCCACTTTCTCACCCTTGATTCTCCCCACTAAACTCAACTGACATTCTTGAATACCTATATCTATCTCAACATCACCCAGGTCAGTTCCTTCAAGTTCTTTATCTGAAAGATCGAACTTTCTTATCGCATCCGCTAGTTCCTCCGCCATGGGGTCTATATAAAAACTAACACTATCTCCTACTCTCACTACTGAGACCAAGATAAGCAGAAAAAGAACCGAAAAAACAGAGGAGAGAGCTGCCCAGGCAGACTAGTTTGAACAAAGATCAGAAAACAACCCTACCCCTGACGTCAAGACTTGGTCTCTAACCCCCTTTTTTTTTTTAAATAAACACTTAAGATTTTGTTTCTACTAATGAAAAGAAAATAAAAACTGAAAAGACAAGCCCCAAGCCTTATAGCAGAAATGAAAAACACAAGTTAGGACAGAGGGTTTAATGGCTATGAAGGTACTTGCCAACGCACTTACTTCTACTATGAAGTCTGTTTCCTTAGTCCAGATGAGCCAAGATCACTTCTGCATGCAGTCAAATTCCGACAATGTTGCTAAAGTATAGACGTGAGTTATCCCCACTGACTGAAGAAGCTCGGTTCTCTCAAAGTTCTCATCTTTTGATTGATTCACTCATCCCAGTACGATTTTCTGTAATACTAACAAGCATTAAGGATTCAGGGTGGCATCTAAATCTTGGGCATGTGTGTGAGATTTTGCGGAAACTTTGAAAAAGTTTGAAACTCTCAAGGTTGAGAGACTAGCGCTCTTATCAAGAGAGAGAAACTCTCACTTTGGAGGGAAAACTCTTCTATTCGAACACAATTTCCAATTTTAGTTCAATATATTAAATTATTAGGTCTCAAATCCTTACCTATATATCATATACTCCTTTTTTCTCTCTCGAATTAACTATAATATGTGACACAATTCGTACCCATGAACCTAAAAATTTCTCCTTTTAGGAGTAGTCGCTCACAATGAATCATAGTTGGTAATCTCCTCCCCAAACCCACTTTACTACCTCAAAGTCATCTCTCTTCACTAACTCATCAACCTATTATTCTTGAACACTCTTACCAAGATTTTGGACCATGCCAATGTTGGTTCCTTAGTCTGACACTAATTAGACGCCTATTAAACCCTGGGCACCTTGGTTTAACACAAACCAAACTATTTGACACTTTGGTCCATAGTTTACTGGTCAAACTTCGAGAAGAAATCAGTTGTTAGTGAGAAGCCAATGGTTATAACTAGAAACTCTCATATCACTTATTAGGGAGAAAAATTCAAAAGAAAAAAAACCCATTAAATAAACCCAATATATAAATTAGTAACCTAACTTTGACCCAAAAATTTAAAGTAATAGGTCCCCTTACCTATATATTAAGTCTGTTTTTTTCGGTCCCATCCAATGTGAGATACAATTCCTATTATGAACCTAACAATGATATAACCAATTTCATACGAAGAGTGATTAACAGAGCAACAATCATTATGTGACTGAAGTATGCATTTATAAGACATGAAAGTGGTTTAATTCCTTATCTTCTTACATTTTCTACACTTCTTATATCTAATTAAACCAACAAACGTTAACATTTTTATAGATATTAACACTTGATAATACAAGAGCTAATTACCCAAAAGACATTTTCTACACTTCTTATATCTAATTAAACACATTGATAAAACCTGTGCCCCTAGCTTGTCGGGAAAAATTTTTGGTAAATTGAGCTACAAGTCATTAAACAATAAGCAATGAAAATTCAATTTCCTTCTCTGTTTTTCTTTTGGGTATTCATAAAAAAAAAAAAAACTTAATATGCATTGAAAAACTAAATATTATAGCTTGGTTTCGTTCAATATAAATTCCACCAGAAGCAGTTATTCTATGGATTCCGGTTCGATTCATGTTTAAAACAAAGGTTCGATTTCTACATGGTCGAAAAACGTCAAACAGAACAATATGCACATATACATAATCACCTAGGGAAGACGATGGTTAGTGTTTAGCAACATTCATATCTGGATTCGCAACAAGCCAACTTCGACCGGGTCTAATCAGAAAATTTTCCTAACTTCTCAGAGCAGGATACTGTCCGATATCCAGCTTGAGACAAACCAAAACCAGCGTGGATCTAGTCCTTGTATTTTTAAAAATTTCCAAAAAATGTTTCAACTAAAACGCATGAATCTCATACTTTTTTATTTTAGGTAAATTAGGATAGCCACAATAGCTGGCATAAATATTATATTTACATTAGTTAAAAGTTTCGGCTTTGTAGTTTTACTTCCTAATGTTTAGAATTTTGTTGAATATGGTCCTTTAGATTTTAAATAGTTAAATTTAGGGTTTAAAATTAAACAAAATGTGAAATAAAGTTAAATATGTATGATGTGTTTCAAATGCCTATAAACATTGCTACAAGCACCTCATATTTGCACAGCATCAAGTTTAGAGAGCGCATGGTTTTTAAATTAGCTACAATTCAATAATGATACACATATAATATACCAAAACATTAGTAGTAGGAGGGGATGGATGGGTTGAATGGTATGGGAAAAATTAGTAGTAGAAGAAGAAAATCCTAATATGTATATATGTTTTTTCCACATACATTGTAGAAATTGTTGCATGATTTCTAGATATAGGTCTCAAATAGTTATAATTAGGGATTGCAATAACAAGTGAGATTCAGTGCCAATATGAATTGCGTTTAGTAATTTTAAGAAAACTTACTATTTTTCCATGTTATTCCTTCCTATTAAAGTCTAACATTTTAATAATGAAGGTTTATGTATTTGTTCTAATGTCCATGCATTGATAATTTTAAATAATTCTAAATAATTATATAAAACATTAATTGATAAGCTACTGACTGCCAAAAAAAATAAAAAATAAATAGATGATCACTGAAATTCACATGTAATATATATTACTTATAAATTAAAGTTGTTCTTATTTAAGTATTTAATTAACAATATATGTGGAAAAAATGACAGCAATTATTTTGATTAGTTATTTATAGTGCAAAACATTAAAAGCATATTTTATGCTAAATTTGAGAGAGTAAGAATAAGCATATAAATGCATTGATTCTCATTGTGCACAAGAGAAGAAACATAGGAGAAATTAGTGGCATAAATAAGTGAAATGAAAAAAGAAAAAAGAAAAGAAGTTTAATAAGAAATGTAGGAGAAATTAGTGGCATGAATAAGTGAAATGAAAAAAGAAAAAAAAAGAATAATTAGTTTTTTCACATTTTTATTAATTATAATTTCTTGTACACCTCTAATGTAATTTTGGTCTAACTCACATCCTATTTCATTTAAAACCCTTACTATCTCTATTTAAACTTATAATAATTCAAATTCCAAAGTCGGACAGCCAAAAATGCAAAGTTAAAGTTATTAACAATCAGTAATTTGATTTATTCATTACATTTATTTGAGTTAAAATATTAGGGACCGGCCAATTTGGTACATAAGCTGAATTTTTGGAACCAAAAGTATATTTCTATTGCAGAGGTCCTTAAATCGATAGTATAATATTCTTTTCCAGTAACATCTACATAGCTATCTAGTTTCATAAATTTTAATAACATAGCACACTAAATAAGAACACGAACAAAGCCAGTGTACTTCAAGAAACCATCCTAGCACTATGCAAGACAACTCAATTACATACAAGATCAAGAGTCCAAAATCTGAAAGCACTTATGATATACTCCCCACTCAATTACAAGATCTTTAGTCGATTTCTTTAAAGGGAAGCATCCTCCAAGAAGCTAGCAGTTAGTTTCATTATTCCAACAGTTGTTGGAGCTGTTGGCCAGGGACTTCTTGTCCTGCCTGGCAGATCTGGTTCGAACCTAGCTGCCAGGTTTGGGGGGAAGGGAGGGATCAGGGGATAAGGGAAGGGTAAAAAATATATATATAAAAAAAAAAGTTTCATTTTTCCAATGAGATTTAATGTCCACATGATCCAATACGTCTGGGATACAAATGGTGTCTCTCCATTATATTAACTACGGATCTTTAACATATATTACGAAAGATATCATTGTTTTTCTAATGCAAATGCTTCAGAACTAAACCGCCTAGCAAGAGTTTTCTGGCACCTATTCGTGCATTGCAAAGTTTGACACGTTCTTCGTTTAGGACTTGTCTTTATAGCAGAGATGTTTGACTTGTTAATCAAACTTGGAATGAATGCAATCAATGTCCCTCTAAAGTCCAGATTAATTGACAGCTATACTTGGGACATATTCATGAATATAGAACATGAACCTTATCCTCTTCATATAAGCCCAAAGTGTATTCCCTAGAAGTGACCAGATTAAGTTCTTTTGGTATGTCTCTGTTCTTTACATTCCCTAAAGGGACTGCAATTTGTGATAAGACGGAATTCGTACCAATTTCAGCAAACATCTTCTAATGCCCAACTACATAGTTGGCTGACGCGACGACCCTTTTGACGGCAATTCTGCAGAGATTTAGCTATAAACCGCGATCAATGTACGCCAGCTTTCTTGCCAATCCAAAAATCAGATTTCAATACTTGAAATGCCTTGAGCATATTAAAATGGGCTCCAATAAACTGATTTTCTTTTGTATTTCCTTGGCTATAGTCTGATGGTTACCTCAGAAACGGCTGCAATAGGGAATTGGTTAAGACTTTCACTCAGTTGACAATTGTAAGAAAATTTGTTCTCTAATCTAATTTCGTCCTTTTCTTTTAGGACCACTAAATTTCACATTGCAGATTATATATAACATAGTAATTTTAGCTGTACATGTAAAGCGATTGTGTAGCTCCATGGTCCAATTGGACCCTCCCCAGTATATAAGTCACAGAAGGTGCCTGGGTAGATGTTGCTGATTGACAGAAAAAAAAATTTGTTTTACATGTAAAGATTAATTTGATGTATTTTGAAGCATAGCTGAGGCTCGGTTTAAAGTTTAAATACACCTTAATTAATTTGTAAGCATAGCCTTTCTCAAATGGGACTTGGGGGATACTGGTTAGTTTTTAGTCATGGTTGGCTATGATGAAGCTACCGATTAGTTGGTAGTGTTGAACCATTTTAATGGTAATTGTAAAGTTACTAAATTTGCATGGTACATAGTTTAGTATTCATTAAACTTAAAGCATGTACACAAATTAGACCAAAATTCTTAAAATTATCAATCATTCCAAGATTACACTAGTAATAAAGATGCACCCTTTATTATCCTCAATGCAGCCAAGACAGTTGAGACAAATGGCGTAGAAGAAGCCAAGTACCAGCTATGGAGGGTACCCTGGTGGTGGATACGGGTGCTATCTAGGAGGAGGTTATGGGGGATATTCTTGGAGTAATTATGCAGGGTACCTTGGTCGTGGCCGTGGTGGTTATGGTGGATATTGTCGCTTTAAGTGCAGCTTTACAACTAATGAAGCCAGTTTCGAGCACTGTAACGAATGCTTAAACAGGCTCAGCGTGATGAAATACAAAGAAGAGCTTGAGAAGTGATGTAATATGCACTGTATGTATTTGCTAGTTCAATATTTCTTCTATGTGACCTTTGATTTAATGGCAAAATTAATCTCATGCTATATGAAGTCATTTTAGTGGCTTTGCACTAAAAATGCGTAAACTCAGTAGTTCAAAAAATACAACAAATTCAAGGCTAATTTTGGTTGGTTCCATCTGTAGATCAGTTAACCATCATCAAAGTGGGGTTTTTTTGTTAAAAAAAAAAATTACAATTTTGGGTATCTAATCCAGATTTTGGGGGGGGGGGGGGGGTAAGTGTCTAATCCAGATTTTTGTTTATAATAGATTTTACAAACTCACTCTCTATCCATTAATGTTGCATATTTGACTAAAACTAGAAAAAGAGCCCTTACGATCACCTGTCTATCAAATATGGTATACCACCTAAAAAGAAATGATAAAACCAAAAACTGTTTAATCTAACCATTCAAAAATCATGTCAAAAGCTCAATCTGAATTTGTCTATTTAACTAGTTTCACGAGAAGGTCAGAAATCTAGTTGACTAATTGACTACGAGAGATTCAACATTGCGCTATTGTCTACTATACAGAAAAATTAAGACACACTGAATTTGAGACTCGAGGACGTGTAAAACTTGTGCATGAGGAGGTCTTCACTTATCATGTTTTGGATCAGTACACAGAATTGATTGGATCAGTACAATTAAAACTTGTTCTGTAATTGATTGTAAGATGTCGTTTTCCAACATCATTAACATGGCTATCTAATTTCATAAACTTTAATACCACAATATAGTATATAAATTCAAAGGACATAACTTTGTTCTTTGCTTGAACTTTGTTGCACAAAACTGTTTCCAGATCTACTCGTAAATGATCATAAACCGAGCTTTTCCTATTTTGCCATTTCTTTTTCCTGTCTGAAAGGAGTCAAGACTCAAGACAATTTAGCTTTTGGGAATCTCTTGTTGAAACCTCAATGTGTTAAAATTTTTTTCAGCAAATACGCTTGAACAATTTGGGTATACCATACACAATGAAGCCAGTATAATCAAGCAGAAGTGCTGGCTGTTGAAACTTGAAAGACACATAAGATTTCATTTTCACATCTTGGAAGTAGAAAAATGTACATCATAATCTGCAGTAATTCACCTGATGGTCAAAAGAATACCACTGATTAAGCTCTTATTTTTATCACATAATACATAATTTTAGTACTTTTAGCCTCTTAATTTGCACCAGCGGCATTTAAGCATCATGATCCATAAGGCCTGGCTATTAGTTTTGTGGTTCGGTTTCAGGCTCAGCATCCACAGACTCACCAGCATAATAACCTCGGCCACAGCAACTATAGCGGCAGTATCCACCACCACCATAACCACCGCAGCCACCACCATAACCACCACGACCGCCACCAGAACCACCACCGGGGTAACCCCTATATCCACCACCAGGGTACCCTCCATATCCACCACCAGGATACTTGGATTCTTCCAGACCATTAATACGCTTCTCTGCAGCATTGGCTGCAAATGGTCACGGGATCGGGCAGAATTATTAGTTAGTGCTTGCATTCTAGCAGGAAAAAAAAAATCATCTAGAGTAAATTATGTTATGCAAAAACTTCTATATTGTATGTTATGCATCTCCCTGGCTGTGACCTCTGAAGCAATCACCAGAACTACAGGCAGAAGGCATAGGAAGAGAATTGCCTTGGAATCCATTTTTGTTTTCCTCACACAACTTGGTTTATGAACTCAAGATTTGGTTTGAAAACAATGAGAAGGGTGAGGAAGCTGGAGCATCCTCTTCTCCATTTATATGGAAATTTACGTGACATGGTTCTCGAAGAGGGAGAGATAAAGTATGCATGGAAATTTGTCGACCCCATGATTGAGTTGGCGGTTGAAGATAATTATGATTGCAATATCAAACTTATCTCTTTTTTTTCGAAACGACAAGTGATTTTATAGATTATCAAAACTTTACATTTGCGAACAAACGCTCGATTGATCTATACAAGCAGTGTTATTTGACAATGAGGAATCTGAACATCCTCATTTTCGATTATGCTTATGGCATATGAGCTAATTCTAACACTAATATGATTATATTCCTTTCTTACTAAACAAAAGGAGCACATTTAAAACAACAAACTTAATTGATAAATGTCCTCCACCAAGGTTGCCAATCTCACATCATGAGCTTTCCTAGACAAAATGCAGCTGAGAACTTGCTTGTTGTGGATTTATATCTCGATCTTTCTCCAGTTTAGCACTAGTGGCAATAACTGATAGGTTGCAATTTTATCATTTATTTTATAATTAATTTCCCCTATTACCTGACTTGATGTGAATTAATTGCGGGATTCTACTCACTTTTAGTATTTTGCATTTATTTCAGGGAGTAGAACGAAAATATAATAACAGGTGCTAATTTGACAAAAAAGGAGTCCAGATGATAGAACTTGTCCTAGTGCGTTATTTGGTTAGAATAGGACTCCTCTAATACGTAAGGCAATTGGGGAATTAAATTCTACGAGCGTACCTAGGATTATTTCTCAATTAGAGAAGTGATTAACGGGCGTACCTTGATCACCGACACAGTAAGGAGGGGTTGACTGCCATCGCTTGTTTGGTAGTTATAACCTATTTATTGATAAATAATTGGAATTGCCTTTGCATCGATGATCAATTAGGTGCACCATTGCTGACGTTATTTCTTGGCTAGATCCTTAATTATCACTCATTTGATTTTAGTAATTGGTTATTTAATTTTTAGTGGTTTCTTAGATTTTAGTTGAATTGTTTAAATTGTCACCCCTGAGATAAAAACACCCCCCTTGTCACTGTGAATTTGAAAAGGAACAATTACTCCCAGTTCCTATGGATTCGACCCTGCTTACCACTATCTACAGAAATTACTTTTAGTTTGAGCAGGTTTTTATTATTGCACAGGTTTCGACACCCTGTCAATTTTTGGCGCCGTTGCTGGGGACTGGTGCCAGATTAATTTGTTTCCTTTTGAGTTCATCTTGTTTTCATTTTTATTTATTTTTCTCTTAATTTTTTTTTGGATATAGTTTATGGCTTCTAACACTCCGTATTTTGGTGATGTACTGGATTTTATTTCCGGGGAAGGCGATGAGATTTGTTTTTTTCCTGAGTTTGCATATGCAGAGGCACTAAAATCTATTAGAAAAAGAATGGCTGCTGCAACCTGTAAAATTTGTTATGCCAGGGATCATTCAACCGGTATGTGCCCCGAATATCAAGATAATCTGAGTGTCCCACTCAACAATTATGGAGATTTTTCACCCTGGTCTCAAACGTGGTATAACCCTAATCCAAACGGGTATGATCAAGGATGGTGGGATAACTCCAATTATGATTATACAACGGGGCCAATGAATTTTCAGCAGTATGAGTCTCAAGAATCGTCATCTATGTCAGATATGTCTTTTGAAGAAATAGTTGAACCAATAACTACTAATACATACCAATTCCAACAGGAGACACAAATGAGGAATGAGATGATGAAGGATGCAATGAATTATCTGGCAGATCAACTATGTCTATTGACATCCAGAATGAATCGATTGGCTTCTCAAATGGAAGAATTGCCCTCGAAAACCATTGTTGATCTAGAAGAAAATGAGAGTGCAATTTGCTTGACTAGTGATGAGGAGATGCAAGAGTGTCAAAATGAGAAATCTACAGATGCAGTTGAAAAAGAAGCAGAAATGGAAGAAATGGAACCCCAACCGCAACCCATTCAAGTGAAAGAATCCAGTGAACAATCTCCAAATGCGGTGACATCTCCTCCACTCCTTCGTCAATATTCTCCTGACTCTTACTCTTCAATTCCTGTTAACGAAATTGACTTTATTATACCATACAATTTTGAATTTCATGACAGGAATAAATTAAGAGTGGCGATGGCGAGATATCTTGAACCAATAAATGCAAGTAAGGGAGGAGTAAATGGAGAATGCAAATTATGATCGACTCGTTTGGCGCCATTCACTAGTCCATGGAAGCCCGTAGCTCGTATGCTCAAGGATTATTCTATTTACGAGGGTTATCAGGACTATATACCGGATGAAGCATTAAAACGAGCCACAAGATTTTATCCTCCCTAAGCAAATGTGATAATGTCTAGCCAAAGACATTAAAGAAAGGCGCTCATTGGGAGGCAACCCAATTGTTTCTTTTAATTGTTTGTTTTGATTTCGTGTGATAGTTTAAATATGTTTTCCTTGAGTTTGATTGGTTTCGGGTTTGAAATTTTCGTTTTTGGTGAATTGTAGGTGTCTATCTGACTCGGCGCGCCCGCGTCATGATGAATAGAACGCTCACGGTCAGAGAACTCTCCTGCTCTCATGGCGTGCCCGCGTCACGTTCGCGGGAAAGGTAAGGTTTCAAAAAAAAAAAAAAACACAGAAAATCTTTCTTTATCCCCGTAGCTTTAGTTTCCAAAATTCAAAAAAAAAAAAAGGAAAACAAACCAAAAAAAAAGGGGAGATATTTTTCATCGTAGCTTTGGTTCCAAATTTCAAAAGGAAAAAAAGAAAAAAAAGAAAAAAACAATTCCTTTCTTTCTCTTTCTTCTTTTTTTCTTTTCTTTCTTTCTTTCTCCTTCTTTCTTTTTCTTTCTTTCTTTCTTCTCCCCTGTTTCTTCTTCTCTTTCGGCCGAGCACACCTCTTGGCCGCCGCCATCTCCTTCGCCCACGGAGACGCCGCTGCCCGACGCCATTGACGTGTGCCTCCTTTCCCCCTGGTGTCCTCCACAGCTCCTCGGTCCGCCTCCAACCTCGCCGCTCCACCCAGCTCATCCGCCTCCAGCAGCACCAGAGGCAGCACCCACCTCGCGCCTCCACCAGCGACGACCAACTCGTGCGCCGCCGCCGCTCACCAACCACGCGCAGGCCACCTCGCAGCTCTCCCTTCAGCTGCGACCACTTCGCACGCCGCCGCGCCTCTTCCCAGCAGCCGCCGTAGCTTCCATCATCTCCACCACCGCCGCCGCTTTCTCACCACAGTCGCGCGCCCCTTCTACCATCTCTCTCTCTCTCGTTCAGGCGAGCAACCCAAGCACGCGTTTGTCGCGTGGCAGCCACGGACGCACGCCACTGCCCTGCCCATTGCCGCACATCCACACTCTCTGCTAGCGCGTCACGGTGGAGGTAATCTAGTTTTTGGACTCTAGTGTCGCTATTTGCTTTCTACATCGTTGCATTTGGGGTTTGCTCCTGCTGTTCCATCACTGAGTAGGCTGCCGTATATTAGTTAATTGACTTGCTCATCGTTGGATGGAATATTTGGTATCACTGGTACTGGTTGGACTATTTTCGTTTGCAATTGCTGCTTCTCTTCAGTTGGATGGGTGGTTGCCTGCTAATGGCTTGGGATTGTTGTCCTTAAATTTCTGAATTACTCGTGGGTTTTGGGGTATTGTTCAACTTTTGGATGGAATTGTTGAAACTTTGGGTGAGCTGAATTGCTGTGATTGTTTGTTAACTTTGGAGGAGACTCTGAACCTCACGTTACCTGTGGAAATTGGTTGACTCGTTGTGAATTGCTGGGCACTATTCTGCTTGAATTGCTGGAGAACTCGCTGAGGTTTCTTTTGGGATTGTGATTGAGTTATCTCTGAAAATTGCTTGTTGAATTAGAAAACCTGGCCACTTGAATTACTTGTTGAGATTGTGCTGCCTGGTTTCCCTGTTGAGGTTGGTAGAATTTCGTTTAATTGTTGGGGACATCCTGGTGATTGGTTAATATTGTTATTTTGGGACCATTGTCTGTGACCTCAGTGGCCGGGGTTCCTACCTGGTGGATTAGTACATACTTGGGGCTATTGCTTTACCACTGCTTTGATCTGCTATAGCATTTGTTGAAATTTCTGGGGACATTTGTTGAAATTTTAGTTGGACCGAGTTTACTTTTGACTGTGAGTTGGAGTTCTCATTACTTTGGGTCAGCCGTTGGAATTGTTTCATCAACTCTGTGGGTATTTTGACTCCACTAGATTAATTCTACTCTACTTGAATACTGCTTGGAAGCTGGGGGTTTGAGATTCAGTTGTTAATGTCAGAGTTTTCCACTACTATTGCTTGACTTGTTCACTTCTTGAGGCCCACTGCTGGGGGCATTTGTTGAGTCTTTAAGTGCTATTATTGGAATATTTTATATGGAACTTGTTAGCTCTAGTTGGTTGGATATTTGATCAATTGCCAAGACTGTGTGACTGTGTTGCTATTGCTAATTTTCTACACTTCTATTGCTGCATTTAGCATATTATTGGGGCAGTTGTTATGGTTTGACTGGTGGGGGCATTTGTTGAAATTTTAGAATGCATTTGTTGAGAGTGTGGATGGCCCAAGTTTGCTTGTTGACTGACTGAATTAGGTGTCCCTGTGCTTTTGACGTGACATTGCTAGTTCCCAGTCATTGATAATAGTTTCTAGTTGTTAGTTTTGGAGTGCAACTGTTGCTTTGTTGACCATATTTGGGCTTGGGTGGCCCGTGTTTGCTTTTAATTGTTGAGTTGGGGAACACCAGTGACTATGAATGTGCATTTGTGATTGCTATCTTTGTTGGATATTCTGTCTTTTGTTGTTTGGGGTGATAATTGGCGTCAATGGTGAGTGGCGCCACTTACAAGCACAGGTTCACAACGTAGATGAGCGAATGACGAACATCACCCGCCAAGTGGCAAGGATGTCTCAGAACTCGGCTTCCCTCCACTGTTCCCTCCTATCCCTTAGCTGTTCAACAGGGAAGTTTCATTGTTCTCTTCGCTTTCATTACTTTATTACCTCCATTGAGGACAATGTAGGATTTAGGTGTGGGGGGAGCAGTTATGGTGCTAATGTCTTTCGTTCATTTTCTTTTTCTTCTTTTTAGTGATTGGCTCGTAAGTGCATGCCAAGGTTTGATGTTGGATTATTGCCTCTATTTCTACTTTTGCCAAGTTTTAATAATAAAAGGGTGTCAAGTTAATGTAGTTGAATCCAATAACATCTTTTTGGTGAATATCGATGATTGTTTTACTCTTATAATTTTTTGGTTAACTCTCCTAGGCATAGGGAATGACTGTTGGCATTTTCATGTGAATTGGTCCGGTTATTAACCTTAGTTCTCCATATTTAAAAAATGAGACTAGCAGCTGCAAAGTTCCTTTTGATTTTTGTGTTATTTTGAATTTTTGGTATTATTTGGCTGTGAATAAGAGTTGACTGTACTCCGCTAGTATTTACTACCGAGTAACTGGGGATCTTCACCAAAAGTGTCGATTCTCGCGTCAAAAAGTAGTAATTGCTATGAGTACGTGGTCACGTGGCGATAGAACCTGAGTAACCGGGCTCCTTCATCTGGCCAATGTTGGAGTTCGTGTCAAAAGGCTCAAATGGCTAGCGACTAAGTCTTTTATTACTATTGAAAAAAAAAAGCAAAAAAAAAAAAGAGAAAAGTAGAAAAAAAATGTGAAAAAAAAGTGAAGGTTGTGTTAGTGTGTAATAAAAGTCAGCTTGCCGAATTATGGATTTAATGTTGAGATTTTGGTTAATAGTTGGACCATTTGCTGATAAATGTAATGCGTCATTCCTTTTTCTTAGATTCGTTAACCTGAAATTGGAAGAGTTTATGGTTTAGAAGCTAACCGGAGTGATGTTTCTGGGACTTGACCATTGATGCTTGATTATTATTTTTCTTGGTGTCTTGGCAATTTGTTGGATAGAGCAATAGCCATTGTCAAATATTGGTGTTTATTTGATGTTCTCATGCTTGAGGACAAGCATGGTTTAGGTGTGGGGAGAATTGATAGGTTGCAATTTTATCATTTATTTTATAATTAATTTCCCCTATTACCTGACTTGATGTGAATTAATTGCGGGATTCTACTCACTTTTAGTATTTTGCATTTATTTCAGGGAGTAGAACGAAAATATAATAACAGGTGCTAATTTGACAGAAAAGGAGTCCAGATGATAGAACTTGTCCTAGGGGCATTTTTGGAACAACAAAACGTGAGCCCTTATTGGGCAAATTGGGCCGAAGTCTTCATTTTTCCGCACAGGAGCCGCCGCAAGGAGCACTACTTTATATAGGAAAATTGCGCAGGAAAAAAGGGAGCTTCTTCTTCTCGTGCGGCGGACGCCGCACAGGAGCAGTAGGCTAATTAGAATAGGAATTGCGCAGAGGAAGAGCACCGACTCTCTTCTTAGTTTTTTGTCCTTTAGCCTGGCTTTTGACTTGTCTCCTTTTTAGCTTTTAGTGGTAGTTTTTCTCTTCATTCGTATGGAGCAGAAGCAAACAAACAATCAAGTATTTTGTAGCTTTTCTTTCTAGTCAGTGGTCAATCGAATTAAGTTACCCAGTTTCCAATTGATGGCTGCGACTTTCTCTCCAATTTTGCGTGGGATTTGTTCACCAAAAATGAACTAATTCCCTTTATCTAGTCAAGGGACAACGAATGCTTTGGATCGCCTAAAAATTGTGAGATCGTTTTAATTTAATCTTTTCCTTTTACTTATTGGTATTCGCATATTTCTTGATTACTATACTTATGGTTATTTAATTAATTGATTGTCTTGGATCCAGATAATTAGTTGATTGGGTAATCTATTGTCAATTAGGGCATTAAATCCGTAATTGTTTAATTGCTCTAAAATAGTGACAACTGGCACGATTAGGTTTGTGTCAGGGGAATACGCGGGCTAATCTAAAACAACCCTGGTAGTGCGTTATTTGATTAGAATAGGGCTCCTCTAATACGTAAGGCAATTGGGGAATTAAATTCTACGAGCGTACCTAGGATTATTTCTCAATTAGAGCAGTGATTAACGGGCGTACCTTGATCACCGACACAGTAAGGAGGGGTTGACTGCCATCGCTTGTTTGGTAGTTATAACCTATTTATTGATAAATAATTGGAATTGCCTTTGCATCGATGATCAATTAGGTGCACCATTGCTGACGTTATTTCTTGGCTAGATCCTTAATTATCACTCATTTGATTTTAGTAATTGGTTATTTAATTTTTAGTAGTTTCTTAGATTTTAGTTGAATTGTTTAAATTGTCACCCCTGAGATAAAAACACCCCCTTGTCACTGTGAATTTGAAAAGGAACAATTACTCCCAGTCCCTATGGATTCGACCCTGCTTACCACTATCTACAGAAATTACTTTTAGTTTGAGCAGGTTTTTATTATTGCACAGGTTTCGATACCCTGTCAATAACTACCATTTCATCAATGTGTTGGTGTCCAGTGCTTCTTTCCTTCGCTGCCTAGCTGCAATATCGAACTTATCACAACTTGGATTTCCTGTTTCGGAATTTATATTAGATATTCTAGTGGCATTATTCAAAATCGTTTTGTATGCATGTCGGAGGGTAAACAGTCAACGATGCGGATAAGACATGGCTCATGTATACGGGCATATATTGCTAGTACTACATGCCTTGATTGGGTATGGGATTGATCGGGGAGGAGTAGGAAAGTGGAAGTATCGAACTTGCCATTGATTTTTTATAATAAACACCGGAAATATGCATACAGATGTCAAAAATATTTGAGCACTTGCTACATATAAATGTACAAAACAAATCGCATGACAACTCAATGTAATCAAGAATATGTTTGAAAAGCTATTCATATTCCGCACAAAAGTGGCAAATTCATACCTTTTGTTCATAACTGTGGTAGGCACATTTTTTATTCGTCTAAAAGAAGTCACCAAAGAATTTATAATATTTCAATTTGTCCAGTCTCGAACCTGTGACTTTTTATTTCTAGTTTTAATAGGAGTTAATAATATTTTGTTCCTTTTGAGTAGGGTGTATGATCACACTTTGTCCCCTTGAATGAAAAATATATAGGGAAAATCGCTAATTTAGTCCTCAAACTATTTCACTAAAGTCGATTTGGTCCTTCAACATTTTATCGCATGAATTAAGTCTCTTAATTAAAATTCTTGTGCCAATTTAGGACCTATACGGTGTCGCCGCCCAAAACACATATTTCTGTACAGAAACCAACGGCGAGGCAAGGGCTTTTTTGGAAGTACACAGTAGGATTTCTACGGGAAGCAAGATAGCAACTATTTTGCATCCAAATTGGGAAAAACCTTTGAGTAGCGAGAAAATAGAGGAAGTGGCTCACCTTCATGGGGAGTACTTGTCACGCCCACCTTTGGCTGAAGCAATAGCTTTTGATCCCTTACTTTCAAAGGTGAAGATAATTGCAGATTCTTGGGATCCACGTGAAATGAAGGTAAAGGAAGTCCTCTTCCCTCACTAGAAGAAATGGGCAGAAATAAATAACAAATTTTGTTATGACATAAGAAACTTCTTGAGGGGTGAAGGTCTTCTGAGCGACCTTGCTACTCGTATATGTGGAAGCGGGGATGTCTTCTTGGATGGTCGAGGCCCTGCCTTCTCTTTCAATTTTATTGCTAGAAATTTTGGACTTTCGCTGGTGGATTTAGTCAGCTTCAGTAGCTCCAAGTTGGCTAAGGAGTTTAGTTGGAATTGTGGGGAAGAAGGTGCTACAAATAAAAATGATGTGTTAGAAAGATGACTTAAACAAATTCGCAATTTTCTGTTCATTTTGTTTATTTCCTTGGGTGTTCCAGTCCTTAATATGGGAGATGAATGTGGTCAGTCTTCTGGGGGTTCTCCTGCATATGGTGACAGAAATTCCTTCGACTGGAATGCTCTAAGAAGTGGCTTTAGTATCCAAACCGTGCAACTTATTTCTTTTTTGACTTCACTAAGAATAAGGCGAAGTGATCTTCTTCAGAAGAGGAATTTCTTGAGAGAAGAAAGTATTGAGTGGCATGGAAGCAACCAGGCTCCACCAAGGTGGGCTGACGTAGCTAGCAGATTCCTAGCTATGACCTTGAAGGCCAGTTCTGAAGATATCGAGTCTAACTCTGTTCCTAATGCCTGTGGTGATTTGTTTGCTGCCTTCAATGGCGCAGATCTATCAGAGAGCATTACTCTTCCCCCACCTCCAGCAGATATGGTATGGTTTCGTTTGGTTGACACGGCCCTTCCTTTTCCTGGATTTTTCATAGCAAATGGTGCTCGTATAGAGGATGGATTGGTCACATATGAGATGAAATCTCGGAGTTGTGCTTTATTTGAAGCCAGACGCCCAAATGATTGGTTTCCCCCAATTGGGATGCAAAATGGTTGCTGTCTTGCTTCCGTAGAAATCCTACTGTGTACTTCCAGAAAAGCCCCTGCCTCGCCGTTGGTTTCTGTACAGAAATATGTGTTTTGGGTGGCGACACCGTATAGGTCCTAAATTGGTACAAGAATTTTAGTTAAGGGACTTAATTCATGCGATAAAATGTTGAGGGACTAAATCGGCTTTAGTGAAATAGTTTGAGGACTAAATTGGTGATTTTCCCAAATATATACAATCATGTCCTCCTTAAGATCAGATGTTAACTAATTTATCAACACCATTAACCAAAGTGATTTAATGACTGAACTGCCAATGTTGCAGTGATGCATGGCCAAAAACAATGCTCAGATGTTACGAGGTATAAAGGAATAACAAAAGAAAAAATAAATAGGATCAATTAAGGAGATGCATCTCTAGAAACTAGGGTAAACTCTATCGAACACTCTATTACTCAAAATTAGGCCATGTTCTTAGGGGATCATTAGTAAATCAATGAAAGAAGTAAGGGCTGCTGGTTATTATTGGAATTGTCTGTAGAGTTTTAGTTCTGAAGTTGTAGTTTATGCTATACATGTTGGTTAAAGAATGTTGAGTTTAAAGCTAAAATTCATACCAAGTTGAATGTTATTCGTGATGCTATGAAATAGAAACCCAATTAAAAAAATCTCGTCAATTATAACTTTTACAAAAACCTGAGCAAAGAAAAAAAAAAAGGTATCCACCCATATTCATGGCCGAAATTTACAGCAATTAGAAGGAAAATACAAACAAATAGATCCACAACATATTAAAAACAAAGAAACATGTATCTTCTATTCATAATAAGAAATAATTTCTATTATGGTTGAAGAAATTGCAAGCTAACTAGAACTACTTTTTTTTTCTGTTAATGTTGCTGCTAACACTTCATTATTTGGCTATAGTTAAGAGCTAGACCTACCATTTGAAGACATTTTGTGATGCCCAGTGCAAAATATATCTTGGCAAAGTAATTTTCAGTTCGAAAAAAATTATAGAAAAAACCAGAGAGATAGAGGCTCTTAAATGGCAAAAACCAGGCAAAGAAAGTGGGTTGCAGTGGCTGCAATTCCTGCACAGTAGTCTCAAAATCATAAAACGATCAACTCACTTTCCCCCAAAAAAAAAATTAAATAAAAGGATCAACTTATAGAGTAATTTGGCAGAAATCAAACACAAGGAAGTACCAAAAGAAAACTATTTTGCTAGTTCACAAAAAAAAAGGAGAAAACGAAGAAGGAAAAAATTGTCCCAGTAAATCTGATTCCTCAAGCACGCAAATAAAAGCGTCAAACATAACCTAAGTCAATTAGTTCTTTAGCTTCAAAATAAGAAAAAGCAGGAAACAGAGAGCTCACTGGACCAAAGGCAATAGGAAGAACCAAATGACCAGAAGGTTCAGAAACTTTGGGCTTTCTCTCTTATATAAGGAAATTTTGATTCAAAAAGGTTAATGTTTGCAGTTTTGATAGATAATATCTTCAAATATTTGACAACTGCATAAAAATATTAATTTATTATTTATAATCTAACAATTAATTTAGCAGTCGAAGAATTTTCAATTACTAAAAGCGATGTAAATAGCAATATCTACATATTTCAATTTCATAAAATCAAAATCTAAGCATTTTTCAAGGTGGAATACGCATTCATATTTATTTCATACTGATATTCAGCTTTTGATTATGTGTAAGTGGTAAAAAAAGGTTTAAAAAAATAAGCAAGAAAAGGGAATTTGTATATAAAACTTACATAAAGATTGGGGTGTGAATTTTTTTCTTTAGAAAATAAATTGTTATAAAAAGTTTTGATTTAATATTTAAAAGCTAAGGGTACCTATGTCTAACAAATACTATGGATTTAGTATGAAAAGGTGTGGAGATAAAACGGCAAAGAAAAGTTTGACAATGTAGGATTGAAACTAAATACTAGCTTATCCCACTTATTAAAGTTTAAAACACCTAATCAACATACTAAACATCTTTTGTTATACTCGAAACATTTTTAGTTATTAAAGAAAAATTTTCCCCAAAATGCTAAATATATTCCGCAATAAAGATAGCATGCAATTGTTGTAGGCAATAGCGGAAAAAAATTGACACATATTAATGGATGTAACAATCTCAAAGACAAAACCAAAATAATGAATATGCCAACTTTCACAACAAAACTCAAATATAAATTTCAATATTATTTACTTTTTAATAATTCTACATTTACAAAAATATGTAAGTGTAAGAAAATGCTAAAATGGCTGGACTCATTGTCCTTTTTTTACCACGAGACAGGGCTTCCTCGTTGAAAATTTAGAGCCCAAGACACAATTCACCCTTATGTTGTGTTATGGCCCAAAACCTTCTGTCACTTTGCATCCACCCTTGAAGCCTTTCCATGCCAACTGCCTCAAG
This sequence comes from Coffea eugenioides, assembly GCF_003713205.1. Taxonomy (NCBI): domain Eukaryota; kingdom Viridiplantae; phylum Streptophyta; class Magnoliopsida; order Gentianales; family Rubiaceae; genus Coffea; species Coffea eugenioides. Next base: position 13,015,391 of record NC_040037.1, read on the forward strand.
CCTCTCATTCCGACGTCCAAACTTTGGTCCAATAGACTCTTCAACACGACTTGATGCTGCAAATAATATTGCCAATTTAACTGGGAAAAAACGATTAACAGAGCAACAATACAGATAACACAAGTATATCCAATTTTATCAGCCCATAAAATCACTAAAAGAAAAAAAAGGGGAGCAAAAGAAGCAAATTACCCAAGTATATTAACGAAGATGGAGAGGAGGGATGAAGGCGGAGGGCCACAAGGAGAGGGGATGGGAGCGGGGTTAGCAAACACCAACCGTTTGTAGTTGCGAAGGTAAGTGAACACCAAGACTTCGAGGAGGGTGTTGGGTAAAGAATGGGGAGAACGGGAAAGAGAAATAGGCCGGGGGGGGGGTTGGATTGAGTGTTAAGGTTGAAAAAATTGTAAATGAGAGATCTTGAATTTAAAACCTTTAATTTATAAAAAAAGCAGAAATTTTGATAATTTGGTCGTGAAGGTAAAGGAAAGAGGGACATAAGGGTGATGATTTTCATTTCCTTTTGTAGAAAATATATAAGGATGATAATCAGGTCAACTCATGGGTTGGCGGGTCAAGTTAAGACTCAATTATCCTAAACAACAAGTCAACTCAAACATGATCCAAAAAATTAAATGGGTCAACTTCCTTGATCCACATATAATTTGTTAATTTTACAGGTTACTCGAACTCGATTTGAATTACTTGCATGCTTAATTTTTGTGGGCTTCTCACGTTAGTAGCATGGTGGGCATTTGTATGATGGAGTTTCCATAAAAATATACAAAATTGTAACCCAATCCTAGATTTTGTATATATTGCTTGTAGTAACTTTTTGGTTTTCCTTTTTTGTAAAAAAAAATGAACAAAAATAAAATTGCGACACTTTCACAAATAAAATAAAATTTTTTGTTTTCACTTAATATTCTTGATTGCATTCTCATAATACTAATTGATAACCTTGGTTAGTTTTTTTTTTTTTTACTTTATGCCCCCAATTTATTTATTTTACACATTAAATGGATCAAATGAGTCAACCTATGGTTGACCTTTGATTTGGACCTATTTGCTTGGCAAGTTACTTGGCTCTAACTTGATTTTAACTCAAACATGAAGAATAAATTTACGCCTGCTAAATTTATATTAGGTTCAAATTGTATTTTCATGTCGTGTCTAGAATTACCATGCCTAGTTTGGAGTCACGCTCATCTTAACTAATGCAAGTTTGAAAAATGCTAGTATGTGGTCCCATAAAAATCAATTGCCTGACCTACATCTCATAACTTCGTATAGAAATTTCACTTTGGCAATCAACAATTGTACGGAACCACGAAAGGGTCCAAATTCCAATGGCCCCTAAACTTAACCTCTGCCAAGACCGGAAGCCTTAGGCCTTGTTTGAACAGTCATTTTTTGTCGGAAAATTGCATCGTTTTTCGGGATCATATTTTTCTATTATCTTTTTTTCTCACATATATTATATCGCTACAGTAATTTTTCTATAAAAAATCCTAAACAATACAATCCAAACACAACCTTAGTAAAACAAGCTATATATTTATATATATGTATATATTGGAATTTGCTATAATTAGGCAGGCTTGCGTCCACTAGATTCTTTAACACGACTTCAGAATACCAACGTGTTGGGGAGAAAAATCTGAGAGTATTCACTAAAGAGGATCAATATATAAGATAGAAACTTAGTTGTGGCCCAAAATATTAAGCCAGCTAGTAGGTCTCGAATACTCATCTATATATTTATTTATCTCTCCTTTCATGAGTAGTTCCTCACAATGAATCCAAATTTGTAAATTCTTTTCCACAAACTTACTTTGCTATTCAAGACAAGTATATAGAAACTTATGACTGGATATTAAAGTAAAATACCATTAAAAAATCACATATACCATATTGCATTAAAGTTAGATGTTAGGAAAAATAATCAATGGTTAAGAATGATTGCTTAAACAAAGAATTACTAGAGATCAAAAATATAATTGAGGAATTTCTAAAGAATATAAAAATTAACAAATTAAAATCTGAGTTTGGAGATTGATAGTTAAAATTGAAAATGTGATGCTCTGACTTTTTGTATTTGTCATAATAATATTTTGTGAGTTGGTGTTCGTTACAATTAATTACAATAATATTTTGATTTTTCTTATGTTTATTGTATTTTCTTTTTTATATTTTGCATCTATTTAAGGGATATCATAATTTAGTTTAGCAATGAGACTAGAGGTTGGTATTTCAATTGATATATGACCTTATTTAGGATATTAGAAATTAGTGTGCTATGTAAAAGTTCAGTAAGGAAGGAGCATAAAAGAATACTATTAATTATATTAGGGTAGCACAATAGGGAGATTTTATTAACTTATTATAAATAACCATGCATAAAAATAGATTTTCAAAAGTTTTGGAGCAGCTGCCACACGCCAATCCCATGTCACCGTCCTTGATATCCAACTTATCACAACTTGGATTTGCTGTTTGGGTGTTCACGGATCATACATCCGATCTGTGACTCAAAAGGCTCATCCGCTCCTCAAAAATAATATCAACCATTTGTAATTCGTATCTGGATCTGCTAATGTGGATATCCACATTATGTGAATCGGATCGATGGAATATCTAATCGGTATCTGATTTTAAAAAAAAATTCTTTTAAGAAAATATAAATCCCAAAGATAAAATGAAAATTTAAATGTGATATGCTTTATTAACATATGAGTTTTTAATCCAAATTATAAGTGATACTTGGACTAACTCTCACCATTCTTTTCTTTTACTATAATTCAAACCTACAAGATTCAATACTTCATTTACAATTTTTTTTATCCACAAATTATATGACATTATATTTAAAACCTAACATCATATATGAAGAAAACATATTTTGAAAGAGAATGTATACATAAAGATAAGAAATAAGAGATAAGACTATTATAAATTAGTGGATTTTTAATGCGTGAACAATTTTGAAAAAAAAAATAGAAAAGTGCTATGTAGATCAGATCAAATATTACTTTGATCGTAAAAAGTGATATCCAAATCCGATCTGCATAACCTTTTGATTTGAATGCGATTTTATCCACGTATGATTGGATGGATCGAAGATTTGCAAATTCAGATAAGATCCGAATCGGATCACCAGACTATATGAATTATCGAATCAAGATGTACGCCCGTAATTTTAGTGGCATTTATTAAAATCGATTTTGTATACATGTCTTACCGGTAGACAGTCAGCCATGTGGATAGGACACGGCCCATGGCCTACGGTCATAATTCATGAATGGCCGTACATTACTAGTACTACCTGTTTTAATATGGGATTGCGATTGATTGGGAGGAGCAGTGAAGTGGAAGTTTCAAACTTGCCTGCTACTTTTATTGTAAACACCAGAAATACGTAGACAGGTATCAAAATTATTTGTGCACTTGCTGTATACATCTATGTGTACAACACAAATTGCGTGACCACTCAGTGCAATCAATAATATATTTACAAAGCTACTCAAATTTCGCACAAAAGTGGCAAATTCATATTCTTTTTTTTTTTTTCAGTAGGCACATTTTGTATTTGTATAAAAGAAGTCATAGAAGAATTTAAACATTTTAACTTGCTCTGTCTCAACCTGTGACTTTTATTACTAGTTTTAATAAGGGTTAATAACATTTTTGCTCCCCTAAAGTGGGGTCAGTGATCACATTTTGCCCCTTGAACTAAAGAAGTATAATATCTAATTTAAGATTGGATGTTAACTAATTTACGAACCCCTGCACTAAAAGAATTGATTTGATAACGAAACTGACAATGTTTCAGTGATGCATGACCAAAAATACTACTCAGGTTCTACAAGGTGCAAAGAAATAACAAAAGAAAAAGGAAATAGGATCGATTAAGGAGAGGCATCTATAGAAATTAGGGTAAAACTGCCGTATTACTCAAAATTAGGTCCTGGTCTTAGGGTATCTTCAGCAAATCATTGGAAGAAGTAAGGGCTGCTGGTTGTTGTTGGAAAAATCGGAACAAAAAAATTACGTGCTTTCAGAGTATAAAAGAGGACAACATCAATTATATTTGGGGGGTAAAATGAGAGTACCACCTCTTTCGAGGGGTAAACTGTGAATGAACATTTAAAATTGCAAATGCATATTAGCATATTCTTTTCTCAGACTAGCCATCTTTGCATTGGATTTTTCGCTCGCACTACCAATTTATTGTGCCATGAAGATAAAAAAAATAAGCTATATTAAAAGAAAAATGGGATATATATATATATTTCCCAATCAAAGATACTAATGCACTGTGGTAAAAAAAAATTGCCCTCAAAACTTTTCTCTCTTAATTAATCAATCAAATCAACTGTACTAATCACATTTTCTCTCCGTTTATGACAGGGATGCAAGGGATAGAAACTGTTGGATGCAAGGGATGAAAGGGAAATGTACTGAATATAATTTAGTGGTTTCTGGAGAAACTGTTGAATCTTGAATTTTACAAATAGGTATTTTTATGTTTTGTCCTCATTATCTCCATTTATGACAGGGATGCAAAACTCGACACGTCTTTTGTTTCTTTAATTATTAAGCTTGTTTTATATGCCAAATTGCCAATAAGGCAACAAGTGTGTACTGGCAAACAGAAATTTCAAGAAATCAATTTGCCTTGTACTGTTAAACGACCAAACATCGTGACTATTGCTCAAGTTGAGACTTTGAAGAAGGCCTTCAGTGCATTTAATGGAGACATATATAGCACGACATCTATATAATATTTTCAATTATGAAAGATGACAACTGAGAATAATGGAAGTTGGAAATGATCGAAGGCAAGGACCACTGAGTTTGGAGTCACACTGACCTTAACAAATAGTGTATTTGGCTACAAGCAGAATATGTGGTCCGCCATGGGTCAATTGTCTGTTCATATCATTTAAAATTTCATCTCTATGCCCGTTTCAAACGGTCAAATGCTCCCCATATTCAACATCAGCTAAGGCAAAAAGCCTTAAAAAACAAGCTACTCATATCACATATTTATATAGCTTGAAATTTGGTATAATTAGCAGGCTTTGATCCATAGACCCTTCAACACGACTCGATAATACAAATAATTATAGCCTATATAACCCGAAAGAACGATTAACAGAGTAACAATGATTATGCGACTAAAGTATATACAGATAAGACAAGTGCATCCAATTCTATCAGCCCAAAGGAAAAGAAAAACCAAATTACTTGAGTATATTAAGGAAGATGGAGGGGAGGGATGAAGGCAAAGGGCCACAAGCAGTGGGAAGGGAGTGGGAAAGATAGAAAATACTGACAATATTTTCAAGGGGGGTGTTGGGTAAGGGAAAAGAGGAAAGAGAAATAGGGAAAAATTTTGACAATTTGGTCGCGAGATTTAAGGAAAAAGTCGCATAAAATTGACGATATTCATTTCCTTTTGTGGGAAATATGTGTGCAAATAAAATGGGGCCATAGGAGTACTTTTGCACATTAAAGGGAGGCATGTATTGTAATAAAAATTAGAAGAGAGTTTCTCGAAATTGTCAAAACAATTTAAGGAAGATTTTCGAAATTATTCCTCGATTTAATCTCTTGCAAGTTAAAGAAGACATCCTTTTTTATTTTTATTTTTTATTTTTTATTTTTTATGTTGCTAATTATACCTGTTGAAGAACAAGTAAATGGAATCCACAAATAGTTTTAGGGGTCGGGCAACTTTATACCACTGCCGACATCGTTAGATGTACAAATTTTAGCTACATAAATAGGAATAATTTGGAAACCTCTCTTGATTTTTTGCCTAATATCAATTACTCTTTTTGAAGTTTTAAAAATATCATTGACCTCCACCAAAATCATATTTTTTTTTTGTAACAAACCCATTCCAACATGATAAAAATAAATAAAATAATCATTTAAAGAGAGAGATTATATTTGTCCCAACTTTATCCTTTTCTATTGTCCTATCTTGAATTTTTACCAAATTGATTTCTAACATATATTTGCAAGGAAGAACTAAAAAAGGTTGGTAGAGAGTGTTAAGTGCAATAATACTTGATAGAATAGTATTTGTTCTAATTTTTAGTTTTACTAGATTTTATTTTGCTTACATAATTGTCAGAATAATTATAGATTGGCGTATGAAGGCTAAAATGTGGCAAAGAGAGACAATAGCATTCAACAACTATTAGATTAGCCATTTTAATATATTTGAATTTATTATCTTCCTTTTTTGGTTAGAGGGAGGGTGTTTAAGGAAATAAAATTAATTTGAATTGCCAAATCTTATAGAATTTGCTTTCTTTTTCCAATTTTTTTTTTGCATGAAGTTTTTTTTAAAAGCGAGAGTAAATATAGTATTGGTATAGAAAGACAAAACTAGGGGACGGGGGATATTAAGCAATTTCAGTTCCAACTTTTTTTTTTTGGCCTACGTAAATGTTAGCTCTAGTAAGGCTTATTTAGTATAAAGTTCATATAGAGGGGCTTAGAAATTTGAAAGGATTAGGGTGATAAAATTCAGATATATATTTTCAAGTTGTTGTCATTATAGACTTAGATTGTTTTTGGTTATATATATTATTTGCCTAAATGATTATTATACTGTAAAGGATAATTTAATTACCAGTTGGTATAAGAAGATTAAATAACTAATATGCTTTAAGTGTAATATTGAAAAATGAAAAGGATAAACAAAGAAAGGGCATTCGAAAGTTTGTAAGCAAAATCTTTTTCTTTTCTTTTCTGTAAGTGTGCAAACAAATTCTTCGTTTACTTTTCAAAGAAATAACAATAACCGGAAAAAATGTAAAGGATAGACAAAGACTAGGCACTCAAAAGTAATTTCAAATTAGTCCGGTTGAATGTTGATACTTATCCTAAGTTTTATTTTATTTTTTCTCAATGATACTTATCCTAAGTTTTAACTTGTAGGCAAATTCGGATTTCCTATTAAACATAAATAGGAGGGGTTTGAGAAAAGGCTGTCTTGGGTTCAAATACAATCAAGAATCGGTTAGCAACAGACTTGGAGACGCCATTGATGATATATTAGATATTCCTGACAATTTTATTTATTTTTTTCTTTTCATTAGTGGTTGTGAGCATAATAATTCTTTGATGAAAATTATTGTCTAGTGCCAAACATGCATGTTTTGGTGGCGAAAGAAGCATAAAGCAACAAAAAAAAGATATAAATTTCTTGTGTCAAATTGTAAATGCGTATTAATATTAATATTTAAAATTGCCATATCACTCTTTTTACCCTTTTAAAATGAATCCAATCTTTGTCTAAGAAAAGACATAATTCATTCTCATTTGTCGGAAAAATTATATGGACACTTTAAAGAGTAAAAACAAGTACCAGTCGGCATATACGAATTCAACTTTTACTGCACCAACTGATTCTGCCACTGTGTGGATTTAATGACTCGACGTGTCCCGGAAGAAAAACCAACTCAGCAGTATGGACTTCGCAGACATTTGATGGAATGGCTAAATTCTTTTTGATGTATTAATTACTTGTATGATTGCTGTGAAAGGGTGAATAGACTAAGTGCATTTCGTACATCGACATCGTACCAAATACAGCAATCAATCATCTGTTTAAACTTTAAAGTCCAACTACATCGTTGGCCGAGGCCACGACCCCTTTGACGGCAATTTTACAAAGAATTACCTATAAGTAGAGATCAATCTACTCCAGCTCTCTCATCCTTCACAAAATCAGTTTCCTTGAGCAAATTAAAATGGGTTCGAAGACACTTCTTTTCTATTACATTTCCATGGCTAGCTACCGTGTTAATGATTACCTCAGAGGTGGTTAATTGCTAGGGAATTGGCTGAGTCCCCCATGACAGTTGACAGTAGCAAGACATTTGTTGTCTAGTCTCATTTCGTCCTTTTATTTTAGGACCACAAATTTCACCTTTTAAATCATGTACTCTCTTTGTCCCAAAGCGTTTGTCGCATTTCAGAATTTCAACTTGTTAAGAATAGTGTCTAAATTGTGATATTAGTGTTTTCGTTTCCAATTTTTTCGTCCAAAATTTGAAATTCAAATGTGAATCTAGGATGAAGCATAGGTAAAGGTTGGAATAATGTTAATTTTGATTTTGATAAGATGACAAAGTTTGGAGATATCCCAAAATAGAAAACATGATATTTTAAAATGAACAAAACAAATGCTTTAAATGTACAACTGAAATTAGTACTCCATTCGTCCAATTTAAAGTGTCATATTTTATATTTTGAAATGTCCCCAAACATTTGTGCTTTACAGTTTAAATGCTTTTAAAAAAAATGCTTTACAATTTAAATACACCTTAATTTAAAACTACTGTACATTTAAGTATAGAAGCCTTTCTGACTTTGGGACTTGGGGTATAGTGGTCAGTCATCTATGGTTGGCTATGATAAAACTACCTCTTTGTTCGGAGTGTTTAACCATTTTATTGGTATTTGTAAAGAAAACCCTCGATTGAGTATAAAAACATTATAGATTTTGATATTCGTTAAACTAAAAGCACGCACAAATTGGAACAAAGTTCGAAATTACAAATCATTCCTAGATTACCCCAATACACGCTTTTATTATCTTCAATGCAGACAAGACAGTTTGAGACGAATGGCGTAGAACAAGCCAAGTACCCTGGATGTGGCTATGGAGAGGTACCTTGGAGGACCGGTGGTGGGTATGTGGGGCTATCCAAGAGAACTAGAGAAGGTTATGGGCAATGTTTTCAGAATCGGACCGGATCGGCTAGTTCAATCGATTGGACCGCGAACCGAACAGGCCAACGGTCCGGTCTAGAGCTAAAGCCGGAGAGTAATCAAAAACCGCTAGAAATCGAATGACTCGGACGAACCGTGAAAACCCGCTTAGACCGTGAACCGGCGATTTTTGAAACTTTTCAAAATTAATCGGCTAGTTCAATCGATTGGACCGCGAACCGAACAGGCCAACGGTCCGGTCTAGAGCTAAAGCCGGAGAGTAATCAAAAACCGCTAGAAACCGAATGACTCGGACGAACCGTGAAAACCCGCTTAGACTGTGAACCGGCGGTTTTTGAAACTTTTCAAAATTAATCGGCTAGTTCAATCGATTGGACCGCGAACCAAACATGCCAACGGTCCGGTCTAGAGCTAAAGCCGGAGAGTAATCAAAAACCGCTAGAAACCGAATGACTCGGACAAACCGTGAAAACCCGCTTAGACCGTGAACCGGCGGTTTTTGAAACTTTTCAAAATTAATCGGCTAGTTCAATCGATTGGACCGCGAACCGAACAGGCCAACGGTCCGGTCTAGAGCTAAAGCCGGAGAGTAATCAAAAACCGCTAGAAACCGAATGACTCGGACGAACCGTGAAAACCCGCTTAGACTGTGAACCGGCGGTTTTTGAAACTTTTCAAAATTAATTTCCAAATTGCAGCCACCAAGAATCGAACACCAAACCTTGTGTTTCTCATAAGAAACCCTTACCACAAAACCATAGCCAGCGGACACGATTATTTTGTGTAGATATCTACTTAACTTATTAAGTGAAAAACTAAAAATACCCCAAACCTAAGACACATCAAACTTATTTCTTTGTATATAAAAAATATATAAATGGAAAGATAGTAATAATTGTTAGTATATGTATATATATTTAATAAATTAGGTGAATATTAAATGTGTTAGGACAACCGTTAAAAAAATCCTTTAATAAAATAGCTTTTTCAAATTATTTTTTAAATTTTTGTAGAAAAATGTACGACAACGATTTAATGTGTGTAGAATAAAAATAATCAAGAAATAGTTTTGTGAAAAAATAAAAAAAAATGACAATCCAAACAAGGTCTAATTTGGTAACTAAATTGAATTGTTTAGATAAGTTATTGTTTTAAAAAAATTTAATTACATCAGAAACATTTGTGCTTTACATCATAAATATATTGTTGGTATATCAATGTTTGTTGATGTACTCCCCTTGATTATTAATGTAATCCCCTTGATTTTTTAATTTGTGAAAATAAATAAAAATACTCAGACTTTTAATTTCAGTTACAATCTCACAATAAAATAGTGGTTGAAATGCAATAACAGATAGAAAGATTGAGTAGGGATATTCTTGCTCAATTGACATTGTAGACAAGTATTTAGGAAAAAAATTGATAAGTAATTATTATTTTAAAAAATATTTATAATTACATTGTACACATTCGTACTTTACATCATGACTCCTTGATTTTTTTTATTTGTGTGAATAAACAAAATACTTAAAAATTTTAATTTCAATTACAATCTCAAAACAATATCATAGGTAGTAAGATTGAATAAGGATATTGTTACCTAACTGACTGGTAAATAAGTATTAAATAAGGGAACATTGATAAATAATTGGGCGCTAATAACAATTTTCTAGTGGACAAAAAATGTGAATATGGAGAATTTTTTTCTTTCCAATGAATATGGACCGAGTGAGAAAGTCAAATGTCCGAAATGAAAACACAAATTTGAAAAAAGTTAAAAAAGAATTATTTTTCTTTAACCCAAATTATTTAATGCTACAACTACTCACTTTTATCTCATTTTTTGTTTCTTATCAAGTTTGCATTTCTATTTTCGATTCTCTTGACTTCCTTCGAACTCCAAACTTTCTTTTTTAAATTGCAATCTCTAAATCCCAAAGACGCAAATTAAAATTTAAGTTCACAATGTCAAATTCTCATAGACGTGAATTTTGTATAATTTCAAAATATTGTGATATTTTTGGGTTAGATTTAAGATTATTTTGGTAGATATAATTGAAATTGAAATGAAATTTATTTGTTTTAACTTATAATTTAAAAAATTTATTTTTGAAAATCCAAGCTATTCAAAAATAGTAAACTTTTCATCATATAAAGTTTTAAATTAGTCTATTGCATGTCTTATGTTGTACATATATATATATTTATATAAATTATTTTTAAAAAAAATTCATTGAACCGATCTTGAACCGGTCCGACCGATTGAACCTCGACCCTTTCACTTTACCGGTTCAATTGACGGTCCGAGTTTTAAAACATTGGTTATGGGGGACATCCTGATGGTGGATATTGCCGCTTTTATTGTTGCAACTGAAGCTGTTAAGGTAGGGGTTGCAGGTGCTACCCGTGTCCTGGTTAGCCGGAGGAGACTAAGCATCAGAACTAACACAAATAAGTGCTTGAGAAGTGATGTAATATTCACTGTATGTATTTAGATGAATACATACAGTGAAGGTTGGGTTCGACAGGAAGGTTGGGTTTGACGGTAAGGTGAGAGGAATTATAATTAGATAAATTATATTCAAGATCGTCTACTTATAAAAAAGAATTTTAAAAAATTATGTGTCTCTTTTATGAGCATTTTTGTGTCATGGCAAAACAATCTCATGCTACATGAAGTCATTTTAGTGGCTTTGCACCAAAAAATGGCTAAATTTGGTACGTTGGTTCATCTATAAATCAGTTTACCATCATAAAATGGTTTTTATTTTTTATTTTTGCAATTTTAAGTATACGTAATCAACTAATGTAATCCCAATATTTGTGATAATAGATTTTACAAAAGCACTATCTATCCGGTTTTGTTAAGTGTTTCACTAAAAATAGATTTAAAAAAAAACCTTATCTCCCCTATCTGTCAAATATAATATAGGAGCTGAAAAGAAATGATAAAACCAAATATTTAATCTAGCCATACCAAAAATCTGGTCAAAAGCTCAAGGAGATTTTGTTTATTTAACTAGTTTAATTTCACAAGAAAGTTAAAAGTCTAATTGACCAGCTGACTTCAAGAGCGTCAATTATACTATACAGAAAAAGTATGAGTACACTGAATTTGAGACTCGAGGACGTATAATGATCAGTTCAAAGGAAGGGGTCCAGTAATTAATTGTAGCATGTCGTTTTCCAATATCGGGAACATGACTATCTAATTTCATAAAATACACTAAATAAATTCAAAAAACATGACTTTGTTCCTTGCCTGAAGTTTGTTGCTCAAATGACAAAACTGTCTCTAGATCTACTAGTAAATGATCACAAAAGGAGCTTTACCCCTTTTGCCATTCTTTGTCCTGTCTGAAAGGAGTCAAGGCTTAAGATAGTGTAGCTTTTGGGAATATCTTGTTGAAACTTCGAAGTGTTAAAAAATTTCTCAGCAAATATTCTTGAATTATTTGGGTATAATTTAGATTTAGACAACGAAGCATGTGAGTATATTTGTGAATCCAAGCAGAAGTAATGGCTGTTGAAACTTGAAACACGCATAAGATTTCATTTACACCTCATTGAAGTTGAGAAAAGTACATCATCATTTGCAGTGATTCACCTGATGGTGAATTCGATACCACTGATAAAGCTCTTATTTTTATCACACAATACATAATTTTATTACTTTTAAGCCTCTTAATTTGGACCAAAGGCATTTAAGCGCCATGACCCATACGTCCTGGCTATTAGTTTTGCGGTTTGGTTTCTGGCTCAGTGTAACCAGCGTCCTTTGGCTCACCAGCATATGTGCAGCATCTGCAGCCTCCATAGCCGCCGCCGCCACAGCAACCATGGTTACAACCACCACCACCACCACCATAATGACCACCACCACCACCACCACCACAATGGCCTCCATAACAATGGCCGCCACCACCATAACGGCCGCCGCCGCCACCATAACGGCCGCCGCCACCACCGTACTTGGATTCTTCCAGGCCTTCAGTGCTCTTCTCTGCTGCATTGGCTGCAAATAGTCACGGGATCATGCAGAACTATTTAGTTAGTACATGCGTCCTAGAAAAAAAAAATTTTATAGGAAAAAAACCGTCTTGAGGAATTCATGTTGTGCAAAAACGTCTATGTTTTGCAGGTATAAAATTGTTGATAAAGGAAAGAGTAAGTTCTTGAATGGACAGCTAACTATTTTCGGTCACTTTAAGAAAAAAAAGAAAGCTTACTATTTTCGGCCAAATCCCTGGCTGTCACCTCTGAGGCAATCATCAGAACTGCTGCTAAAAGGCATAGGAGGAGAATTGCCTTGGAACCCATTTTTGTTTTCCTCACACAAATTGGTTTATGAACTCAAGAATTGGAGTTGAGAACAATGAGAAGGATGAGGAAGCTGGAGCCTTCTCTTCTCTATTTATAGGGAAATTTACGTGACATGTTTCACGAAGATGGAGAGATAAAATATGCGTGTAAATGTTTCGACTGGGGGTAAATAATAGAGAGCTTAGAAATACAAAAGAATGTAACAACGAAAGTATCACAAATTGTAATTCTGAATTCAAAATAGCATAACTAGCATTTTAGTGAAAGGATAACTCTGAAGCAAAATAATTATAATAA
>NC_040037.1:13033267-13081488 GCF_003713205.1 Coffea eugenioides
TGTGACGCCCCCACTTCTCCCTAAGGCGAACCAAAGGGTATCCGCGGGACGCCTGCCCAACTCTCGCCAGGACTCACTACAATCCATCATTCAAGAGCTCGAAATACTATAAGTAACTTCAATACAGAATTAAAGTACTTCAAATATCTTACACTTACAACTATGTAGCTTTCAAGTTTAAATACAACCCAACGGAAAAGGGCACAAAAGCCATCCATTATAATATAACTTAAAGTCTTCAAAAGAAAGCAATCTAGTACTACTCACGAGCACCCTTGGTCTCGAACCCTGTAAAAGAAAACCACAACGTGGGATGAGCTATACAGTCCAGTGAGGTTCCAAGACACTCTAACAGTTCAAATAAATCAAGTAGATTGGGCATATCATATGCATGGTTCAAGGTTACACAATGGCATGTTATCATGAGGTGATAATCATAGTACGGGTAATTTGAGACATTTATCATGGTATGAGACATTTATCATGAGACAGTTATCATGGTTCAAGACATTGGCATGTATAGTTCACGAGTGATTGGAGCTTATTACAGGCATAGCTCAGGATTTCATGTTGGCATTTTAGCATGAAACAATTATCATGATACCAGGTAAACATATACTGTAGGATACAGTATTCCAGTGGAACTTTGTCGGTCATCTGCACCTTATGACTTCCGGATCCCCTCGGTTTGACTGGTCATCACCTTATCCCTCCAGTGGTAATACTCGAGTATACCGAAACGGTGGCCCAGGGTTCCAACCTACCCGACCGAGCCCAGTCCTGGCTCGAGTAGGTTAGTAACCATGAGCAGGGCCCAGTTCAGCTTAAAGCTTACAACATGCACAGGTAACCAAGTAATTCGACAAAAGGTAAAATTCATCATTTGGGTAGGTCGAGTGAGATAAAGTACACACTCGCCTAACAATAATGGACAGCTTCATGTAACATGTGATTCATGATAATCAAGTAATCAAGTGGATACTTAGCACGTAAGCACGTAAGCAATACAAGTTGATTTCATGGGAGCATGTAATTCACGGATATCGAATAGTCATGTAGATTGGAAATCATGTGAGCAAACAGTCAAGTAATCAGGTAGTCATGTGGGTTGGTAAACGGTTCACGGTTAACAGTTAACGGTTCACGGTTGACGGTTAACGGTTGAGTAGTGACGGTTAATTGACAGGCATTTGTCATATGAATAGGCCATCATTGGCCGTTATCCCATTTTTACCATGTGAGAGTCGAGGAGATTCACTCCAACGACATATGCAACCTTAGCATACCAAGTCATGTTATTCGAGCATTTTCAAGCATGAGTTATTCATCTCAAAAGAGAACGAGTGCGATAAAGTACACACTCGACTCCATTTTTCAAAACCGAGTAGGCTAAGCAAGCAATCTAGCAAGTTAAGCATGTATCGAGTTCATATGGTCATTTGATATGGTTAATCATTTAACCAATTCATGTAGATATACAATGCAAGTATACATTTCTTAAATAGGCATGAGTATGGTAAATACTTAACACATGGCACTTAACACTTAATAATCATGAAATAAGCATGTCCTAGACTTATTCAATTGCGTATTCCTATATGGAACACTCACCTAGTCAAAACAAGCGAGTAGTTTTCAAACAAGCGTTTTAGGTGTCCGCTCCGAGTTCCTCTTGAAGGTCTTCTTGAGCGCCTGAGCAATTAACCATCAACTATTATACACTATCCCTTAGAACCCCTACTTATCAAAGAAGGTTGTACAATCTAAAGAGAATTCATGAATTGGGTCTTAATTATTCATAATCGAGGCTCAAGAGTGAAGTTTTAAACTCTAAAGAGAAAGACTAGCATTTTTCATGAAATCGAGTTCAAAATGTTCAATCGATATCAAGAAAAGAAAGCAAGTTTCAAAAATCTTATTTTCTAAGAATTTGACAAATTTCTGCTTTGGGTATCGATTTTAGAAAAATCATATCTTGCATTATATAGATCCAAAATTCGAAAACTTAATACGATTGGAAACCTCTTCAAAAGTACTAAAAGTTCTTAGAATATACTTTTCCATGATTCCAAATGGATGACATTCAAAAGTTGGCTCAAAGTTATTGCTTTAGAATACCAAGACAGTTTCAAGATTGGTTTTTGGGCAACTTTGAAAATTCGGTAAAATTCACACGTTGTAAATCAGCCTCCGAAATTTGTAACTCAATTAGAGTTACAATCAACGTTTAAAAAAAAACAAGCGGAACGAGAAACGGAGTTTTGAGCATCAAGATATAGTAGGTCCAAGTTGCTGAAAAAGTTAAGACTGTTGGGCTATTTTCCAGGTTTGAAGACTAGATTCGAAGTATCATTTGGTCATCGAGTTGGCATTGGAAATACATCAAACTTGGTACACTAAATCTTCCATGTGTGAACAATATTTCTACCAAGTTTCATACAAAAACTCTCACGGTAAGGTAGTCAATTAAAACAACCAAAGTTTATGAAGAGTTTCAAGGCTAAACTACCTTCTCACTTTTCTTTTGTTTACAAACTTTTTGTACCATGAAATCAGTTCCAAATCTCTCCATTATTGAAACCAAGAGTTCATAAACCTCCACTGATCAATTTAAAGACCATTGACATCCAAATTTTCGAAATAAAACTCCCCAAATTAGATTTGACCATTTGGCTAAGAGAAAACGAAAAGTTTTCCAGATTCGATGAGTGAATTTTGTGACATCATTTGCATATCAAAATGGTCATAGAATATTACCAAATTTTGTACAATTAAACCTCCATATGATGATTACTCTTCTATCAAATTTCATTTGAAAATTCACACGAGAAGGTAGTTAACTAAACCATCAAAGTTCAAGAAATTTTCCCAAGGTAAAACTGTCTTCTAGCTCTTCTTTCCTTTTTAAACATTTTGTCCAAAGCAACCAACCCAAATCTGGTTTATTTGTGAAAAAAAGTCCAAGGAACATCTGATATAAAGTTTGGTAGATGTTGGACATCAAAGTTTCCAAAACAACAAGTCCCAAATCATTGTTAGTTACAAATCTGTCCAAGTGGAAAATTCTATCATTGTAGCAGTTTCAAACTTTGGCCACAACTCACTCAATTCAACTTGGAATTGGGCGTGGTTGATGGCGTTGGAAAGCTCTCTGATAAAGCTGAATTTTATCAGAAGAAACCATTTTCAAATTCTATCCACAAACAGCTCGTTTTTGAGCATCAAGATACAAGTCTTGTCCTGTCTCCTGGAAAGAAACGAAACAGGACAGTGATTTTCAATCGAATGGTGTGGCTCCCTCAAGTGGAACCAGAACGTGAAATTGGACCAATGGAAAGCTGGGAATGTCTAGTTTCCAATACCACAAACGGCACTTGATTTCGACATCGGAGCAAAGAGTTATAGCCGATACAAAATGACTGCCTGGGCAATACGGGATTCATTTTCCAGTTTTGCTAACTTTGGAAATCAACTCATTTGACCAACCAAATCATGTTATTTTTCAATGAAATTTTGTACACACTCACACTAACATGTAAACAATATAATCAAGTCATTAGAACCTCAAAATTTTGCACAAAAATGGTCGGACAAGACAGGGGTAAAATCGGAAACTTTTGCTTCTTGCACCCAATGAAGTTTCTATCAATTACACACCATTAATCCATCATTTTAACCACTAAACCAACAATATAACCACTATCAATCATCAAATCAGCAACAACCCAAGAGTGGGAGTTCATAGAGCCCACTTTCACATTTTTCCAACAATATCAAGTCATCTACTTACATGCAAGTACTTAGAGATGCATATCTACTACTATAAATCAAGTTTAAGGTGATGGATCATGTTATACCTTCTTAGTGTACTAGATCAGAATTTTTGGCCCTCAAAATGCTCCAAGAAACCGTGATTTCCAGCACCCTTTTGCAGCTCAAAATGATCTCCTAGAGTTAAGCTAAGTATGGTGCAAGTTTGGTTGAATTTGGAGATGTTTTGGTGGTGGTTTGAGTAAGAAATTTTTGGAACAATGGAGTTAGAGAGGGAGGGAGAGCTGGTCGGCAGTCTTGGGTAGAGGAGAGAGAGTGTGATCAGATTTCTAAGCTTCCAAGAGAAGACATTAACTTGTGGCCTCAAGTCACCCATTAGTCAACTCACATTAGGGTGCGTTTGGCGCGATTAGGACTCGATTTTCTCGCGCGTTTGGTTTACTAGTGCACTAAACCTCCAATGTATTTATATTCATGTAAATATTATTCACTCTTAATTGTCCCAAAATAAGAGTCTAAAGTTCCTAAATTTAAATCGCGCGTATAAAAACGCGTATCTCCAATTTAAGCGTGATAACGCGAAACTTCCGAGAAATTCTTATAACGATAGTACTAATAACTATCACTTGAGTATTTAAACATTAAAATACCTAATTTAAGTCCATTGTACATGTCTCCAATATTCCAAACTTATTGTACTCTCAATCGGTCAAAATTTCCAAAGACGTGTTCACTACTTTCACTAAACCAGCTTCCGGAAATTAATTTTTGAAACAAGTCATTTTAAAAATATAATGAAACTATATTTCCATGTAATTAGGTCTCACGAGCTTAGAAAATAATATTCGGAGTAAAAGGCCAAATAAATAATTAAATAAGCGAGAAATAGGAGATTAAATAAGTAAATTTTGCGAGTCCTCACAGAAGTCTCTCCCACTCTTTTTTTTCATTGTTTATCATGACAAAGGGATGCCAATCCCAAATAATATAATGGAGGACATAAATCTAACAAGTAAATCTTATATATACTGATAGTGTATATATTATTATAGTTATATATACTGATAGTGTATATATTATTATAGTTATATATACTGATAGTGTATATATTATTATAGTTAGATGTATGATACATCTATAAAATTTGAATTTTAAATTCAAATTCAAATTATGTGTCATGTATTCAACGGTGAAAGTGTATACACTGTTAATGTATAAAAGATTAATTCTAAATCTAACATCTAAAAACAAACAAGATTGGATAAATTAAAGAAAAAGAGAAAATATTCCTACTACAAGGATCAAATTTTACAAAGTGAAGAGAAGCCTAGACGATCAATTCTAAACTCTACTCTAAACATGCATGGAAGAGTAGCAAAATACTTGCATACAACTCTAGAACCCTTAGAGCATCCAATTTTGGATAAAAAATCAATAGGCATATTAGTTTTATTGAAAAAATGTGACACGCAATCAAGGTCTAGACATAACTTTTGTAATTCTTTGATTTCAAAATGAATGGATGATGACTAGCAGTAGTTGGACTTGTGATTCTCAGTATTACGAATAGAATTTAAATTCAATTGGTGACATTACGGTGGGACAAATCCCTCGTTTAAAAACGAAACTAATAGAAATCCTCAGGAATTAGGCATACCCCCGCCTGACCTTTTTCATTCCCAAAAATAAAAAATTTGAATAGACCAATAATACGTATAAAATCCCTTTAAGAATACGAATGAGAGCCAAAGAGTCGGACTCTATAGCCAAGTTAGAGAAACCCTTAGATACACAAAAAGTATCCCCAAAGAGAAGAGATCGACTTCATCATGAATACTGGAAGCAATACCAGAGAAACAAGAGAAAGCCAAGATTATTCTTCCATAAGCATCCCTTGAACAGCCCCAACCACCACTTAAGCCTAGATCGTGTTTTCTTTAGAACACCCATCCATTCAGACGGAACTTTCCGAACTTTCCGACCAGCCCAAGGCATTTTTGGATATTTTGACAAAGCTGAAATCGATAGAAAGAATCCCATCCAAGAAGAATTCTTGAGTTATTCTGTCCACCAACTAGGAGTATAAGTATCTACCTAAATAACCATCTATCACAAATTTTTGTTTCACTAAATTATTTACACATTTGGAGACTTGATTTTAACTTTTGAGTTTTCAAAAGCGGTTTTTTTCTTCTCAATTACATTATGTATTTTAATTATAGATTTTTGGGACCCAAAAAAGCTCAAAATCAGAAGCAAATCCTATGCTACCTTTGAATTTTGACTGCCGGCTATTTTTTCGTCCTGACAAAAATAGCGTAAAAAATCCTTTGATAATTACTGAAACCTGACGCGTCTAATCGTCAGTAATGAATTCTATAAAATCAACTTTCAAAAACTAGAAATAGATGAGAACAAGCACATTATGTAATGTACAGCTTGATGGTATCTTGCTTCTATTAGTTCAGTTTGGCTGAATTTAAGTGAGCAAAATCAGCATTGCCTTGCCCTCTGTACTACATGCGTCAACTGGCTCTTTTGGCTCCTATTTGTTGCAGGGGTAATGTTAAAGATAATCTTGTGCTCCATACTTTATTGTATGAGTAATTACAGCGTGTATAATCATATGAGTAAACTACGGGATGGGTATAATCTAATGCCTTAGAATATTACCCAAAATAAAAAAAAAAATCTAGCAAATGTCGCGCTGACAAATTCCATTTCCAAAACTATGCTTGCCGTGTTGACAGGCAATGATGTCTTTATATTTTTTCTAATTCCCGGGGTGGCAACTTTTTGTTTATAAAAGTTCAAGGCAGCCCTTTTTTCCAAAAGAAAATTTCTGAGCCTGCCGGTTATCTCAAGTTGGAAACCTTTCATTTGCAATTTGACGAGGATTTGATGGTGTTGGTCTCCGCTGGCCGATCCAGAGTACACAAAAGCAGTGACGGAGCCAGGATTTTTTCCTTGGGGGGGCCAAAATTTTTTCGAACAAAATTATCTTAATCTGTTATGTTCAAACTAATTTTTATTTATTTAAATATATGACATCTTAAAATATCAAATTTTAATTTTAATTATAAAGGTATGTCTATTTCATAAATATGTAGCATAGTCATAACTAAAATTAAGATAAGAAATAACATTTGATTAAATATCTTATAACATCACAAACCACTTAAGTTGCACATTATGAGAAGATGCTCCAATATGTTACCTGTGCAAAAACAAAAATATGACTATGCAATATAAATATAATTATTTTCAATTAAAAAAAGATAAAAGTTATGTTAATATATCTTGAAATTTCATCCTCTTTGATTAAAAATAAATTGAGTTTTACGTTCTTTCATAGAACTAAATTCATCTCTAATTGAATCAATGCTAAATTTTCGAACAACTTCCTTTTTTTATGTACATTGTTAGGCAATCATTCAAGAAATGATCTTTTATCTTGTTTTGGAGCTTTATTTTGATTATTTTCATAATTGAAAATGTCCATTCTATAGACTATAAAACGGAGCCAGGATTTTTTCCTTGGGAGGGGGGCCAAAATTTTTCTGAACAAAATTATCTTAATATGTTATGTTCAAAATAATTTTCATCTATTTAAATATATGATATCTTAAAATATCAAATTTTAATTTTAATTATAAAGGTATGTCTATTACATAAATATGCAGCATAGTCATAATAAAAATTAGGACAAAAAATAACCTTTGATTAAATATCTTATAACATAACAAAATACCCAAATTGTACATTATGAGAAGATGCTTCAATATGTCATTTGTGCAAAAATAAAAATATAACTATACAATATAATATAACTATTTTCAATTAATAAAAGATAAAAGTTATGTTAGCATACCTTGAAATTTCAACCTCTTTTTTTAAAAGTAAATTGAGTTTTATGTTCTTTCATAGAACTAAATTCATCTATAATTGAATCAGTGTTAAATTTTGATCATCCTTTTTTTTTATATACATTATTAGACAATCATTCAAGAAATTATCTTTTATCTTGTTTTAGAGTTTTGTTTTGATTATATTCACAATTGAAAATGTACATTCTATAGTTGTAATTGATACAGAAAGAGTGAGAACAAATATCATCAATCTGCCAATAACAGGATATATCACTCAATTTCTTGTCTTCACCAAGCCTTCAAGTAATTATTTGTATATTTGTATATGAGTCAACAAGAGGATAGATCACTAATTTTAAATTTTTTTATCAATTAGGCTAAGGTGTATATTTGTATATGGACCAATAAAGTAATTATTTTTATTGTAGCCCATCGATAATTATGAATTAAGTCTTTTATTATAATACATCAAATTGGGTCAATTTACTATGGATCATCAAATTATATAATTTTTTGAATGTTAAATAATTAGTACAATAAAAAATAAATAACTTTTTTTTGAAGAAAAAATTAAATCAAAAGGTGGCTAATTCACACACACACACACACAGATATATATACATATATATATATAAACTCTCATAATATAAACTAAAAATTGTAAAAAATTAGGGGGGGCCATGGCCCCCCTCTGCCCCCCCTTGGCTCCATCATTGCTCAAACAAGTGTTTAGGCGTCCGCTTCGAGTTCCTCTTGAAGGTCCCCTTGAGCGCCTGAGCAAATAATAATTAACTTCACTCACAATCATACATTTACCAAGAAAGGATGCACACTCATTTAGACTAAATCAAAGTCTTACAAGAGAGCTTTAATCCTCTCAACTCGAGATTCAAGAGTGAAGTTTTAAAGTCTGAAGAGAGACTAACATCTTCCATGAAATCGAGTTCAAAACGTCCAATCGATATCGAGAAAAGAAGTCAAGTTCCCGAAATTGCATTTTCTAAGTAATCGGCAAATTTCAGCTTTGCACGACAATCTTTGGAAAATAGAATCTGGAGTTTGGCATGTCAAAAAATGGAAAACTTTACACCGTTGGAATCTTTGTTCGAAGTACTAAAAGTTCCTAGAAGACACTTTTCTAAGATTCTAAACGGAAGACATTAAAATTTCAGCTTAAAGTGGCTGACTTGTATCTCCAAGACAGTTTCAGTCTTGATTTTTAGTAAACTTTGGAAATTCGAAAAATTTCACAGAAAGTGAACTAGCCTCTGAAATTTGTAAAACTATTAGAGTTCCAATCAAAGTTTTAAACACAATAAATGGAACTAGAATCGGACTTTTGAGCGCCAAGATATAGCAGCTCAAAATTGGTTAAAAACAAGGACCGCTTGGTTCATTTTTCCAGATTTGAAAGGTAACTTTGGGATCTTATTTGTATATCAAAAAAGTCTTAGAATGACACCAAAATTGGTACACTTCAACTCCCGTATGAGAACTACTTCTCTATCAAATTTCATTCAAAAACTTACATGGGAAGGCAGTTAACAAAACGACTGAAGTTCGAAAAATGTTTCAAAGCAAATCTGTCTTCTTGCTTTCCTTTCTTTTCAAAACATTTTGCACCATGAAATCAGTCCCATTTTGGTTCATTTGTGAAACCAAGGTCCTAGAAACATCTATTATACATTTGATAGGTGATTGACACCAAGATTTTTGAAACAACATGTCCCAAATAAAATTAGACCAGTTGGCTAGCAAGAAAGAAGGATTTTCCAGATTTCCAGCTTTGGTGCAGTTCTGTAATTGGACCATATCTCACTCAATACAACTTGAAATTGAGAATGGTTAGTGGTGTTTGAAACTAAATTCAAAAGGCTACATTTCATCAGAAGAAATCATTTTGAAAATCAGTTCATAGCTAGCTCGAATTCGAGCGACAAGCCACAGCTTATCACTGTCACTTGCACAGCACAACAGAACAGAACAAGTAACTTTGGTGAACTACTACAGCTCACTAAGTTCGAATCAGAGGGTGCATTTTATACCGTTAGAAAACTACGGATGTCTAGTTTCGAATTCCACTGATGGCACTCAATTCTGACCTCTGTATAGAGAGATATGTTCGTTCAAAAATTACTGCCAGAGGACCCCTGCTATGCGATTTTCCAGAATTGTTCTTGCCAAAACTCAATTTTTTCTCAACCAAATCAAGTGATTTTCGGTGGAAACTTTCCACACATCCTACAACATATCTACATCAGATTCAAGGTCATTTGAGCATCAAAATTTTCGAACCAAAGCTTCGAGAAAAACAGGGAAGATTTTCGGCTAAGCTTCCTATGCAATTCCTTTGGTTTTCCTTTCACTTTTCCAACAAATCTCATCTTATTTATCACATAATTAACACAAACAACACTTATCATCATCATATCAGTCCTATATCATCAAGGTGGGATTTCATAGAGCCCACTTCAACCTTTTCAATCCAAATAACAACAACAATATGGAAGCTACAAGCTTCATAGTCAAAACCAAAACCCATTAAAGCCAAGAAAATGGAAAGATTTGAAGTGGATGAAGGCTACCTCTTAGCTCTTGAAGAAACCAGAAATTTCACCACTAAAACTCCCAAGAAAACCTGATACGAACGGCACCAACCTTGTGATGCAACCCGTACAGACAGGATAGGATCTAGAAGGCGAGGACTCACGTTGATGACACACGAACGCAGCGGAATCACCTAAACCCGTTGATCATGTGGTCAACGAACCTCGGTATTGGTAGGAGACGCCACAATCTAGCGCGGTCCTAGATTGATAAGTCAATTGAATACCTAAGAACGATTCTAAGATATTCAATGGTGCTTCAATGAAGCTTTGAGAGAACTCTCAAAATGTATTTTTTTATTAATCATAAAAAACTGCTTATGAAGGTCTCTTGCCTTGGCTATATATAGCCATACAATTTGAAAACCTAAAGTGACTTGAAAACCTTAACTCGGCTAGGCTAGGCCTTTGGCCCGATTCCACTACTCAAATCCACTATGTAATGGTCAGCTTATAATCGATCCAATGAAGGCTTTAAGCTGGCCCTACATAACCCAATAAAAGCTAATTAACCAACTTAAGTAATAGTGAGCCTAGACTCTATAAATCGGATCCAACTCAACATGAGGTCTTGGACCGAATTTATTCTTAGCAAATAAAAGAGAAATCTGGAAAATAAACTACTAACTATTACTAAAAGATTCAATCTCTTGCAGCCCAAAACATGGCTCATAAGCGGCCCATATTTCGTATCATTTCCCTCCTCTTGAAAAAGATTTGTCCTCAAATCGTGTTTGGAAATGAATGGTCCTACAAGAGTTGGTAGTATGAAACCTCAAATCTCCACATATTGGCTCTCTTAGAATGAATGATACTTGCATACGTCATAATTATTGTAATTCAGTGCACATGTCTCTTGGTCAGATTGAAAATGCTCACAATCTGCCATGGGAAACTCAAGGCTTTACTCCAACCACTCCAAAGCTCTCTAATCAGCCTTGAGTCATGAATGGTCGAATTTGGACCTACACAATAAATCACATGATTAGCATTTGTAGGTATAAAATCACTTGACAGCTTACCATTCACATTCACAAGATAAGGATCTTCATAGTGATGCTCAATCAGGTTAGAAAAGTCTCGGACATGATTGTGCAAAGTTACAAAATTCATTGCAAGTTGTTGTTGGTATGGCCTATCTTGCACAAATGGAGCAAGATCGAGATAGGCAGCTTTTGAACCTTCAAATTGAAGAATAAAACCAGGTTGCAAGGAATCAGAATTTGGACCAATGAGGAAAGAATTATCACCAACGAAATAACAAGGAAGTTTATAACAAGTTTCAAGTGTAGAAACTCCCTTTGAAACTTCATTATTCCTCCCAACAAGCAAATCAGGCTCATGGTTGAAGTTGAACATCAATGGATGACAAAGAGATACCACACTTAAGATGCAAACTCCATGAAAAGTTTGATATTCACTAATGGATTTAGGCATAGAACATGCCAAGATCAACTCAATTTTTCCTTACTTAACCTGCATAAAAGTAGAAACACTAAACAAAGTAGAGTTAAGATCGTTAGAAAAAACATATGATCTCACATCCTTTCTCACAATCAGGTTACTCTTAGAATTTTTAATCTCTTTCTCATGCTCAGTAGCTGATTTTTTCCCCTCATTATTCTCAACCTCTTTCTCCTTTTCAACTCCCTTGAATTTTACCTCTTTAGTCACAATTCCCTCATCTAGCTCTTTCTTCATACTATAACGCTCATGCTCACTCTTCATGTATGCTAGATCAATACAAAGTTGCTTAGAATTAAGCGACACAAGCCTGGTACGACGGCAATTAAATGTGAAGGAATACTTATTAGT
This sequence comes from Coffea eugenioides, assembly GCF_003713205.1. Taxonomy (NCBI): domain Eukaryota; kingdom Viridiplantae; phylum Streptophyta; class Magnoliopsida; order Gentianales; family Rubiaceae; genus Coffea; species Coffea eugenioides. Next base: position 13,045,329 of record NC_040037.1, read on the forward strand.
ATATCCATCATATTTGACTTCTCGATTAAACATCCACCATTGTCCCAACAGCACATGCGTCACTTGAATGAGAACTACATCACACAACATCTCATCCATGTATTGGCCAATACGAAAAGGAACGAGTGTGTGCTTAGTAATCCAAATATCACCATTATCACTTTGCAACTTGTAAGGTCGAAGATGATCAATGGTTGGAAGATTCAATTTCTCAACCAAGACAGTACTTGCGAGGTTAACTTCACAACCCTTATCAATGGCTAAGCTGCAAACTTTATCTTTGATGTGGCAACGTGTATAAAACCAATCATTTTTTTGAGCTTCGACGATTTTCAATTGCTCAGTTATCTCACGTAATGCCACAGTATTTACTCCTTTAGGCACAAGATGGTGAAGCTCCAGTTGAGCATTCGTTTGTCTCATACTTTTATTACCTGCAAAACTCAACAAACATTAGTAGAACAGTCCTCACTGGCTCCCTTACGTGTTTCGCTCACTCTCATGTTTCACTCAAGTGTTTAAAACACTCTAATGTTCTCACCAATGCTCCCAAAGCCTCTTGATAGCTTACCTTGAAGAAATTAGAACTCCTTCAAGTAAACAATCAACTTACCAATGTTGGTCATGAGAGTGTGGCAATTCTCAATAATGCCTTAGAGGTGATTAGAATGTGGAGATAATATGACTCGAGAGACGATGAAAGGGACAGACTCAAATGGAAGCAACGGAATGACTAAGACAAGAACAACAATGAAAACAAAGACACGATCCAAAAAAAAAAAAGAAAAATACTCTTTTTTTTTTTTTAGACGCAAGCTACCTTTGCTTGTTGAGTAGGTCTGAATGGCATTCCAAAGGAAAGGAATGGATGGCGGCTAGCTTCCTAAATTTTAGGAAGAGATGGCCGACAAAGAGCGGTGAAAGGAATGGCTAAGACAACTCCAAAAAGGTAGGAAGAGTAATGGCTAAAAGGTAGGAAGGAAATCCCTAAAGAGTAGGGAAAGGTGGCAGCTGGAATGTAGGCTAAAAAGTAGGAGAAAATGTTGCTAAAGTGTAGGACGGCAATCCCTAAAAAGTAGGCAGAGTGATTCCTAAAATGTAAGGATCTGTCTTGATTGGAAATCAAACAACTTTGGCAACCAAACAAGATTAGGAAACCAATCAAAGATAGGAATCTAATCAAGAACTTTGGAAACCAATTGCAATTAGGAAAATACAATCAAGGATCACGGCTGGTTTAGGCTATTTAAACACAATTGGCGTGATACTTAACCCACAAGACAAGTTCAATTTCGGCTTCCTTAGGCGCAAAACACACAAGGCAGATTCGGTGTTGGCTCAAGAACAAGAACTCAGAGATGGACAATCAACAAGGTGACACCAATAACCCTCCTCAGGCTCCCTCCCAACGGGTTACCCAAGATGTCCCCAAGAAATTTACTCCAAAACCAAGGAAACCCTTCACCACTGCAAGAGAGTACAAGAATTTTTCACTAGGAGAATGAAACAAGTTCCCAAGACTCAAGGTGTTCAAGAATTTCAAGAAGTAGTGGACCAAAACATTTGATTTTTTTTTTTTTTGCTTTGTAGTTTCGGACACACGATGTAAGCTTCGACTAGTGGCAATAAAGTTTTTGAAATTTCTGACTTGGCTGAATCAATGTTGCGCGCTGTTTTGTTTTGTTGTTTTTAACAACGAAACACAAGATGCGGCTGCTAGGATTTGACCTAGATTGGCCGCAATTAATTTTGTGTATGGCCGAAAAGGAAACCAAGTCAGATTACACGCACTTGCCAAATTATTCCAAACACACTTGGGTTGTTTTCAAAAATTTCAAGATTGTCAAGATTGTGGTACAACTCCCCAAATAACGGTGTACAACCCCCAACAAAACAGGTCAACAAGTCGCACAAGGTAACAAGGACAATTTTCGGACAGCCCTCACTCACCTCTCACAAGAAATAAGAAACCCTAATTCGAACAATCAAGAGGAAGGTACGGCAGTCGCTTATTTTCTTGTTTTTTTTTTTGACTCAAGAACTCTAAAAATCCTAAAGGCTCACGGCTTCACCACAAGATGCGGCAGCTCCCAAGCACGAATTAATGACGCAACAATGACCAATAACAGAATTTTTTTTTAACTCAAGAACAAGAGGAAACAATTGCGGACTGACTTGGATAGATTGTAGACGCTTTGGATAGAAATTTTGACTCCAAAAACACGACAAAACAGGTTCGGACTTACATGGACAGATTGAAGACAACACGGACAGAATTTGGCACAATGCAAGAGAAAACAAACGACACCAAAAGAAGGAGAAAACAAACGACACAAGGACAAGAAATAAGGGATATACGTGATACCTTCAACTAGCTCTGATACCAGCTGATACGAACGGCACCAACCTTGTGTGCAACCCGTACAGACATGATAGGATTTAGAAGGCGAGGACTCACGTTAATGACACACGAATGTAGCGGAATCACCTAAATTCGTTTATCACGTGGTCAACGAATCTCGGTATTGGTAGGAGACGCCACAATCTAGCGCGGTCCTAGATTGATAAGTCAATTGAATACTTAAGAATGATTCTAAGATATTCAATGGTGCTTCAATGAAGCTTTGAGAGAACTCTCAAAATGTATTTTTTTATTAATCATAAAAAACTGCTTATGAAGGTCTCTTGCCTTGGCTATATATAGCCATACAACTTGAAAACCTAAAGTGACTTGAAAACCCTAACTCAGCTAGGCTAGGCCTTTGGCTCGATTCCACTACTCAAATCCACTATCTAATAGTCAGCTTATAATCGATCCAATGAAGGCTTTAAGCTGGCCCAACATAACCCAATAAAAGCTAATTAACCAACTTAAGTAATAGTGAGCCTAGACTCTATAAATTGGATCCAACTCAACATGAGGTCTTGGACCGAATTTATTCCTAGCAAATAAAATAGAAATCTGGAAAATAAACTGCTAACTATTACTAAAAGATTCAATCTCTTGCAGCCCAAAACATGGCCCATAAGCGGCCCATATTTCATATCACCCTTACTTGTGCCCTGGCAATTTCTATTCTCTGGGCTTTCTCCAGAACTTCCGTAAAAGTATTAATTTGTGCCACCGCCAAGACCTCCTGTATTTCCACATTTAATTCTTGTACAAACCTCCTTACCCTCCTTTGCTCTGTAGCTATTAATTCGGGAGCAAACTTGGATAACTTAGTGAACTGAGTCTCATTCTCAGATACACTTAGGGTTCCCTGACGGAGTTTAATAAAATCATCCTCCCTCTTCTCCTGGACTATCGGTGGAAGATACATTTCATTAAATTCCCTTACGAAGTTCAACCAAGTTCATGCAGTCCTCTCTGTGATGCCCTCACCTCTCCCTAAGGCAAACCAAAGGGTATCCGCGGGACGCCTGCCCACCTCTCGTCAGGACTCAAGACAAATCCCGTTCAAGTTTAATGAAATCCCAGCCATCATGATGATATAAGTAAGAAAGGAAGGTCACTCCCATAAATAACCTTCAAACTTACATCACGAGTTCCAAAATACATCAAGTATCCAATCTTTACATCAAGTTCACAAAGGTTACATTAAATCCCAAAATATGTAATAATCCAGAGTCTAGCCAAGTACATTGAAAACCCTAATACAAAAGTACATTCAAAAGGGGTTTCTCCGAGATTCACTTTCGATCCTTTCCTGTTAAGGAAAACAAAATTACAGGGTGAGCAAAACGCTCGTGAGGTCAAGAACACACATGCAGGCATGTTGTTCAAGTAGCATTCCCACTTTAACAAGTAGAGCGATAATATTTCAATAAATGACAATTCAAGTTAGAAAAGTAACCGAAAACAATTCAAAGATATAGGAGCTCTCAAGAGCTATTTTTCACTTGCACGATCACGAGCCTCCACAAATTGACACTCCATCAATCGGGTAGGTTTTGTCCGTAGACTTCACTTACACTTTCCCATTCTCACCTTACATACCACACCGGACCCGCAATACATTTATAAGGCGATACTGCTTGAGTATGCCAAGCAAGACCTCTTAATAGGTCAAGCTTTTATTTCTCATGGTTCGCCAAGGAGCCCGACCAAGCCCATGCCGGCTCGAGTCCAGGGTTAGCCAGTGAGATTTGGGCGTTCCCCACTTAACACTTAAGAGTCGAGAAGATTCACTCCCATCGACTTATGCAGCCATAGCATAAATAATCACTTAAATTCACTTAACAAGTCACTTCAAGCAATTCAAGTATTTCATGTCATGAAATTCAAGTACACTTCGCTTAAATGAGAACGAGTGTGATAAAGTACACACTCGACTCAGCATTTTCAAAATATTCTATTATCAAAGCAATTAACACGTTTTCACACACTTGACACTCACCGAGTGATTCAAGTAGCAAGTACAAGTGATAAGTTAGGCGTCTCCTATGAGATCCCCTTGAAGGTCCTCTTGAGTGTTTGAGCAATTAATAATAATCTATCACTCATAAACCCCAATTATCGAAGAAGATTGTACTAGAGTACAATCTAAGAAAATCTCATGAAAATGAGCCCTATTTACTCGTAAATCGAGACTCAAAAGCGGGGTTTTAAAGCACAAGAGAAATCTAGTTTTCATCTCTAAATTCAAGTGTAAAACGATCATGTGATATCGAAGGAAAAGGAGAATTCGAAAAACTCCATTTCCTTAAGTTTCAAAAATTTTAGCTTTGATACGAGATTTTTGAAAAATCGTATCTCACTCTTTACAAGTCCAAAATTGGAAAACTTGGTGCCGTTGGAAACTTATTCCAAAGTACTAAAAGTTCTTAGAAGACACTTTTCCATGATTCCAAACAGAGTGCATTCAAAAATTGGCTCGAAGTCACTGTTTTAGGCTTGTGAGACAGTTTTGAGGTTGGTTTTTTGCCAACTTTGAAAATTTGGCAAAATTTACAGAATTTGAACTAACCTCTCAGATTTGAAACTCAAATAGAGTTACAATCAAAGTTTAAAACAAAACAAGAGGATCAGGAATTGGAGTTCTGAGCGCCAAGATATGGCGGCTCAAAGTTGCTGAAAAATGAAACCGTTGGGCCAAATTTTCAGATTTAAATCGCTAACTTTGGGACGTGGGTTGAACATCTAAATGGACTCTGAATGACACCAAGTTTGGTAGTATTATCCTACCATATAAGGGCTATTCCTCTACCAAATTTCATAGGAAAAATCATTCGGGAAGTTGGTTAACAAAACCTTCAAAGTTTCTAAATTTCCAAGGCAAAGCTGCCTTGCACCTCTAGTTTTCTTTTTCTCAAACCTTTGGCCAATAAAATGCCTAAAACATGTCTCATTTATGATAACCAGGTCTAATAAGGATCCAAGATACATTTGGTAGGTGATTTACACCAAGAATTTCGAATAGCAAGTCTCAAATCAAGATTGGTTACAAATCTGTCTAACATGAGGGTTTTCTCCCACAAAGTCAGTTTCGAAATCTGGTCATAAATCACTCAATTCAACTCGGAATTGAGCGTGGTTGGTGGAATTGAAAATTAGATTCTTAAATCTACAATTTCTTAGAAGAAACCTTTTCCAAAATCTATCCACGGCTAGCTCATATTTGGGCACCAATTCGCTGCTCAAAACAGAGCTCCCAGTGTAGACGCGAAACAGGACAGTCATGTTCAAACGATTGGTATGGACGACTCAGGTGGAACTAGAATGTGCATTTTATACTGTTGGAAATCTGGGAATGTCTAGTTTCCAGTGCCACAAACGGTACTCGGTTTTGACATCAGGATAAAAAGTTATAGCCAAAACAAGAACACTGCCAGAGCAGTTACGGGAAAAATTTCCAGTTTTGCTTATTTCCGAAAACACAACATTTGGCTAACCAAATCACGGAATTTTTTGATGAAACTCCGTACACAACTTATATTACATATATACATCAGAAATAAGTCATTAGAACCTCAAAAATTTGCACTAAAGTGCACGAAATTCACAGGGGCAGAATCGGAAAAATTCTCCCTTTGACCTCTTTTGGGTTTTCATCCTTAACATCACTCATTTCTAGTATAACAAGCACTAAACTAACACTAATAACACCATAAATCATCAAATCAGTCCATCCAACCATAGTGGGAATTCATAGAGCCCACACACCAAAATCCAACATAAATAAAGCTACCCACATGCATGCATGAGCTCATAAGTGCACTACTACTTCCATAAATCAAGATTTTCAAGGTTGATCATCACTTACTTTAGTTGATGAACCAAGCAGAAATTTCAGTCCTCCATAGCCCAAGAAAAACAGTGAAAGCAGCCCTCTTTCCTATCTTGATGTGGTCTCCAAGTGATTAGCTAAGTGTGGTTAAATTTTGGTGTGATTTGGTGGAAGATTGATGAAGGAATGAAGAAGAAAATGGAAGAGTTTGGAGTTGTTTTTCTCCTCCTTGTGGCCGCCTGGAATGGAGCATGAGAGAGAGAGGTTTGATAAAAAATTAAGCTTCCAAGAGAAGCTAAAATGTGTGGCCCAAAATTAAGCATAAGTCAACTCTCTCCTCGCGTGTACACGCGCGCGTTTTGTGCTCGATCCCTCTCGAGTTTGTTTCACTAGTGCACTAAACCTCTAATGCACTTCCATTCATATTATTATTATTCACTCTTAATGGTCTAAAAATAAAGGTTTTAAGTCCCTCAATTAATCGCTTACGTAAAAACGCGTACTTCCGATTTTTGCGTGATAAAGCGAAATCTCCAAGAAATTCTTATAACGATTGTATCACTAACTAATACTTGAATACTTAAGTATAAAATTACCTATTTTAAGAGTAATGTACAAGTCTCCAATTTTTCAAGCTTATTGTATTCTCAAATCGATTATTGTCTCCAAACGCGTATTCATTATTCTCACTTAAGAAGCTTCCAAAAATTAAATTTTGAAACAAGTCACTTTAAAAATATAACTAAGCTACAGATCCATATAATTAGGTCTAAAAAGGTTAGAAAATAATATTCGGAGCAATTGGCCAAATAAATACTTAAATAAGCTAGAAATAGGAATTTAAAATAAGTAAATTTGCGAGTCCTCACATGTGTCTAGTATTAATTTCTCAAGTCTCCAATTTGTCGTGCGGTACGACTTTCGAGAAATTATCGACGTACGCATAATAAAACTTTATTTAACTTAATCACATCTAATCTCTCAATTAACTCTTCTTAGCCCCCTATTGATCATCCTTAATTCTCCAAAATCATTGTACTCTCAGATCGACTATCATCTCAAAGGTGTGTATTTGTTATTCCTTAATAAACGAGCCTTCGAAAAATTTAAATTTGTTAGCGAGACGTTTTAAAAGTATAAATAAGACATGGTTCCATAAAAATGAATTTAAAATGGATAAAATAAACTGTTCGGAGAAAACAGGTGAATAAACATTTAGATAAGCCAGTAATATAAGATAAAATGAGAAAATTTTCGGGTCCTCACACACACACTCTCTCCCATTTAGCCCGAATTACGTTCCACTAGGCTCTAGCTGGTTCCTCAAACTGAAATACAACGAAATTCACCTGCCTATCTTCCGTATAGTTTAAGGCAGCGAAAATATTGATCATCGTCTCTAACCACCTCTCAGTTATCTCAGGGTCCGGTCCTCCAAGAAACTTAGGAGGAGAAAACTTTTGGAATCTCTCTAGAGCCCTATCTTGTCCTATTTCAGGATCTCTGGGTTGATTCACAGGGGTTTGACCCTGCTGCTCTACCAGTCGAGCAAGTATATTGGTCATTTGCTGAATTGCCGTTGCTACCTGGTCCCCCCTTCAGCTCGGGGTCCAGGTTGTGACTCAACCGTTTCACCTCTCTCCTCTCTCGATTCCCGTACTGCTTCTGGTGCCTGTCTAGCCCCATGGCCAAGGCTAGAACCGCGTTCTCGGATAGTTCCACGTTCTTGACTCCGCCTACCCTCCGTACCTCTTTTGAACAATAGCCTATATAAGTATAAGCAAATAAAGTAGCTATAAAGTTCGATAAAAGCATTTTCAAATCGTAAAATGAAAAATAATAGAATACATTGAAAATAACATGTTTTCTTTATATACATATCATAGCAATTCACATATCCTATGGGACATTAACCCCGGGTATTGCTCAAGCACTAAACTTAATGCAAACTTGAAAAAGTACAACCAGGTATGTACAATTGCATACTAATGGTCTCAATTCTCACTAATATCTTCAATATATTTCAAGTCCAGACTATTCGCATTCTCCGTGTCTTGGCTTTCGCCATCCAGGCTTATCCTAATATTACTCGGAATATTGACTTATCATAAAGGTATCACTCTTTGGTACTCGGGTACAGGAATCGAAAAATATGATAATTCACCACTCGAGCTAGCTAATCTCAAGAGGAAATCAACCACTTTTGAGATTCCTACCCAACATACATATCTAAGGTCCCCAACAATAGACCTTTGTTCCACACTTAACAAGCCAATTCTCACAGTCCGAGAAACCTCTCCCGGCACGAGCTCGATAAGAGCTCTAATACCATCTGTGACGACCCCACCTCCCTCTAGGACTTACTCCAGGGTTTAGCGGACCGCCTGCCAAACTCTCGCCAGGACTCATTTACTCACGACAAGAAAATAGGGTGCAACCTCAAGAATAAAAGAAATAATAGTTCCCAAGTTTGGAACGTATAAATACATTCATTTCTATTTTAAACATCCATACAATCCCAAATATATCACAAGATTTAAGTTTTCAATACATTCAACCCTAATTGAGCGACTAGTGCGAGTATAATCGCAAAATTTCCAAAAACTAGACTATGCTAAAAGCCCAGTGAGGTTCCAAATAGCAAGTTGACCATTGTTTAAAAGTACAAGTAGCAACGTAGCAAAATAGCGAGCATGACAAGTTCATAAAAGTGAGCAATAACACTTTAAGTAGCAAATCTCAAAATGAGTGAGTGAAAAATTATTTTTCTAAAAGAAACAATAACATTACGAATAACATTCAAAGTATAAGGATACAGATGGCTCTTAGGAGCCAAATTCCTGTTGCTTCACCAGAACTTGATCAAGTATTAGTTGACACTCTGTTAACTTTCAAGTAAAGTAACCAATTCAGTAGTGCTTTGCTTAACGCCAATCCGTCCACCATTCAACCCCTTTACTGGGCTCGAACACCAACTAAACACTGGTGGTAATACTCAAGTATACCGATTAGTCGAGGAGATAACACTCTACTCGACAACATTAGATATCCATGGTTCGTTATCTAATCGACCAAGCCCTTGCCGGTTCGACTCGATTGACTAGCCAGTGGGATTTGGGTCCCCAAGAAGTTGATGAGATAACATCTCCAATCGACTAAATCAAGATAACAGTACGGAGACGAGAATGAGAGGTATCTCCCACTCGGATTGAGTGTGGTACATACTGCAGCTCAGCACTTACAAGTCAAGCACAAGTATATCAAGTCGATTGCAACAATAAACAAGTACATATCACATTAGGGCAAGTGCGATAAAGTACACCCTTACCCGACCATACCAATCAAATATCATTCGATCACATTGGTCAAGTATTGAAAACAAGTGTCAAGTTCAATCAGGTATTTGGAAGCACTCACCAAAGATTTAGTGTTTCTCAAAATCACGTTCAGGTGTAACTCCTTGGTTGGAGTCCAAATCTGCAATAAAATATCATTTAAAAGTTTGAAATCAACTAGGGTTTGAAACTTAAGAGTTTCGCTTTAAATAGATCAAGTAAATGAAAATCGTTTAGATAGGATTCATGTTACATATCAAACTCTAGAAAATTCATGCTCGCTCTTTTGATGTTGCTAAAGAAGCAACTAAAACTTTGAAATTCGCATTTGAGTCCAAAAGATGTGGAAAACATATTCTGAGTGGTCACTACTTTTACTTGTTAAAGGGTACGAGTTTCTGCAAACTTTTCAACTTTTGTACCTCTTATTAAAGAAAAATCAAATACCATAAACAAGCGAAGTTTGCTTCAGTCTCGAGTTGTCGCTCAAGTCTCAAGTTCACTCATCTAACCCTAGAGCGAAAATTTGGACAGCATGCCCTTTGTATTTAGCTATTTTCCAGCCATTTATGACTTCATTTTTAACTCAGCCCAATTCAATACATAAATAAGCTTAACATAATAGCTCTTCAACTCAGCTCAATGTTATCCAAAAATAAGTCAATTCGAGCAATGCAACCATCCATATCAAAGCTAGAAGCTAGAAACTAGTTTTAAAGACAAATAGCTAAGCAGCAAGTTTGATATCTCTCGGAATTTTAGTCACAACTGAAGCTACGCTTATCAGATTGGGTTACATTTTATGGCGTTTTGAAGCTAAGACAAAGGGCTACATTTCTTATGAAGACATCAACACCCAGTTTGTGCATTTACAAGGTCAAAATGTGAAATCTCAGAGAAAACAGAAAGCTGCCTGTGAAATAGAGCTTTTGGCAGTCAAGGGTATTTTAGTCATTTCAAATGCTACAATACTCCGATTGAGCTGCAATGTTGTAGGCAGCTAATTAACTCCATTCTCTACAACTTTCATGTTTTGACCTAGACCTGATTCAGGCTCTCTAACATGGACGAATATATAGGTCAGAAACAGGACAGATTCATCATTAATGCTGGAAATTTGATGATTCAATGCTTAAAAATAACATTCATGTCTTGAATCACTACCCCAAGTCCCTATCCAAGCTCATCAATATCATATACTATATAAACAATAATAATCACAACTGAAAATTTCAAACCCTGGCTAAACATTCCACCATATCATTCAAAACTAACTAATTAACCATCATAAGCCAAGATTAAGGACTTCTATCCAAATTTTAGCAAGATTAACAAGAGAAAAGCAAGTTCAAGCATGATACCTTCCCAAAGCTCCTTGTAAGTGTAAATCAAACCACTTTCCCAAATCTCCTTGTAGGTGTGAATCAAACCACTTTCTTCCCAAAATTTCAGCATCCCAAGTCTTCCAAGCACTAAAAGGAAAGGTTAATTGGTTTGGATTGGTTGATTTCTCTCAAACCAAGATGGATTCAAGGTTGAAGTTGGAGTTTTCACTCTTTTTTTTCTCTCCTCAAGCTCGGCCAGAAAATGCAGAAACCAGAAAATGCAGAAACCAGAAAATGCAGAAATGAATAAGAGATGAAGTTAATTTGGCGATAAGAAGATAGGAAATTGGTTGGTCAAACAACCCTTGGATGGTTGTCAAGTGTCGCCTCAAGATTAAAGCTCAATTTTTTCTTTTTTTTCCCTCTTTTCTTGGTCAACAATTTCGGCCATTTAAGGGCTAATTAGCTCAATTAAATACAAGGAGATTAAGGTAATAAAGTGGTGGTCAAGTGGTGTATTCAATTGGTAGCGAACGGTACACATCGGTTCGAACCGTTTTTCATTAATTTGCCTGTAATAGGGTTTTCACTTATGATTCACTAATTTATTACTATCACTTCTAATCATACACTTTCTCTTATCTAAAATTCAATCTTAACCCCCTAATTTAATACACACACCTTACCAACTAATCACACTAAAAATCCTAATTTACGCCAACTACGAAACTAAAAGTAAAACTCTTGATTCGATAATTTGTTGCAACTATTGAGGGAGTAAATGAGTAGTAAAGCTATTATAAAGCAATTTATTCAAAATAAAAGGAAATTTGACGAAAATATAAATAATTTTGTGAGTCCTCACACTCTCTACTCCTTAAAAGAATTTCGATCTCGAAATTCATACCTTTATTCGCAAATAGCTCGGAGTACTTTTCTCGCATGTCCTGCTCCAGCTCCCAGGTTGCTTCCTCTACCTCATGATGTCTCCATAGAACCTTAACCAGTGGGATCTACTTATTTCTCAAGTCTTTCGCCTTCCGATCTTGTACTTGAATGGGTCGTTTTTCGTAGGTTAAGGACTCGTCGAGTTTAATATCTTCTGGTGGCAAAACATGGGTCGAATCCAGATGATATTTCTTAAGCAAAGAAACATGAAAAACATCATGGAGCTCTTTTGTCGACTTTAGGCCATTTGAAGCCTCTGACGTATCACTTTTACCCTTTCGTAGTCTTTCTCAACTCATGGTATTGTGGCCGGATCTGTGATCTTCTTCTCTCCTACTTCATCTCAATGAATAGGTGATCGACACCTTCGTCCATACAATGATTCATATGGAGCCATTTGAATAGAAGAATGATAACTATGGTTATATACGAACTCAACTAGGGTTAAATATTAGCTCCAACTCCCTCCAACATCTACAATACAGGCTCTCAGCATATTCTCAAGAGATTGAATAGTTCTATCAAACTGTCCATCGGTTTGAGGATGATACGCTGTACTATAGCTCAACTTAGTTCCTAGAACCTCTTGCAGCTTCTACCAGAATCGAGATACAAACCTTGGATCTCTGTCTAATACTATATTTACTAGTACCCCGTGTAATCTCACAACTTCATCCCTATACAGTTTGGCAAGTTTTTCCAAAGAGTATTTCATATTAATTGGCAGGAAATGTGCAGTCTTGGTTAATTGGTCCACTATCACCCAAATTGCATCATAACCTTTCTGAGTTCGTGGCAACCCTGATACAAAATCTGTCATTATGTGCTCCCACTTCCATTCAGATATCTCTAAAGGCTATAATAAATCTGACCGTTTTTTATGCTCAACTTTCACTTGTTAACACGTAAGGCACTTTTATACAAATCGAGCAATCTCTGCCTTCATATTATCCCACCAATACAAACTTTTGAGATTCTGGTACATTTTGCCACTACCTGGATGCACCGTGTACCTAGAATGATGAGACTCCTCCAAAATCTCCCATTTCAGTTCTTCATCCTTGGGTACAACGACGCGATTTTGGAACCCTAGAATCCCATAAGGACTTAGGTTAAAATGAGGTAACTCTCCTTTCTTTACTCTTTCTACCCACTTTTGTATCATCAGCTCTTTCTTTTGACCCACTTTAATTCAGTTCAATATTGTCGACTTCACCTCAATATTCCCAAAAATCACCTTCTTTGGTTCGATACGGGGCTTCCATTCACAGACATCCTCTAACAAGCTTCACTCTCCCACCATTAAACCTGCTAGTTGAGCCTTTCGACTTAGAGCATTTGCTACAATATTGACCTTTCCTGGATGGTAATCAATAGTACAGTCATAGTCTTCTAAGAACTCCACCCACCGATGTGGTCTCGGATTTAGCTCCTTCTGAGAAAATAAATACTTAAGGCTCTTATGGTCTATGTATACCTCAAATGTCACCCCATACAAATAATGCCGCCATTTCTTTAAAACAAACACAACTGCTGTAAGCTCTAAGTCATGGCTTGGATAGTTTTGTTCATGAGACTTTAACTTCCGAGAAACGTAGGCAATCACATTCCTATTTTACATTAAGACACACCCTAATCCTTCTCTCGAAACATCGGTATAAACTGTATAGCTATTCTTCCCATTTAGCAAAGCTACCACTAGGACCATGGTCAATTGCTTCTTAATCTCCTGGAAACTCATTTCACACTTAACATCCCAAATATATTTTCCTTGTTTCTTGGTCAAATTCGTTAGGGGTCCCACAATTCTTGAAAAATTCTTTATAAACCAGTGGTAGTACCCCGCTAGACCCAAAAAACTTCGAACTTCAGTAGGATTCTCCGGCCGTTTCTATTTGGCAACAACTTCTACTTTAACCGGGTCTACAGTAAGTTCATCTTTTGAAATTATATGACTTAGGAACGCCACTTTCTCTAGTCAAAATTCACACTTGCTAAACTTAGCAAACAACTAGTGCTCTCTCAGGATTTGCAAGACTACTTTCAAGTGTTGCTCATACTCCTCCCTTGTCTTAGAGTGCACCAAGATATTATCAATAAATACCACCACGAACCTATCCAAATAAGGTTTTAACACCCGATGCATTAAATCCATGAATGTGGTTGGGGCATTGGTTAAGTCAAAAGGCATTACCGTAAACTTAAAATACCCATATCGAGTGTTAAAGGCAGTTTTTGGTACATCCTCCTTTCTAATTTTCAATTGGTAATATCCTTGTCGGAGATCCAACTTCGAAAACACCACAACCCCTTGTAATTGGTCAAACAACTCATCAATGTGGGGCAACGGATATTTATTCTTAATGGTTACTGCATTTAACCCTCGATAATCAATGTATAACCTTAAGCTCCCGTCCTTCTTTTTGACAAATAGTACTGGAGCGCTCCAAGGTGACTCGCTCTCATGTATAAATCCCCTTTCTAGCAAGTCTTGCAATTAAAATTTTAACTCCTTAAGTTCAGCGGGCGCCATTCGATAAGGGGTTTTTGAAATGGGATTAGTTCCAAGTGCTAAATCAATTTTAAACTCAATCTCTCTTTCGGATGGCAAGAACACCAACTCATCTGGATACTCATTTATCACCGGCATCTCTTCTAGTTTACCCTTTTCTCCTGGGATGTTAACTAGAAATGTAATGATCCCACATCGGCTAGAGAGGGAGGCTGGGCTGCTTTGATAAGTCTGTAGTGGTCTTTCCCACCTCAACGAGGCCTTTTGGTAAGGTAGCCTGCGAGTGCCTGTTGTGTTGTCCAGCACCGCCAAGAACAAAACCCACGGCCCCTCGGGGTGTCAAACTGTGGGACAATATTGTCGAGGGACTGTTAGAGTGGTATCAGAGCCGACTCCCGACCCCGGTGTGCCAGCGAGGACGCTGGGTCCCCTAAGGGGGTGGATTGTAATGATCCCACATCGGTTAGGGAGGGAGCCTGGACTGCTTTGATAAGTCTGTAGTGGTCTCTCCCACCTCGACGAGGCCTTTTGGTGAGGTAGCCTACAGGTGCCTGTTGTGTTGTCCAGTGATAAGTGAATATTTAACGTACATTTTGTACAAATTTGGCATGAATTTTTGGTATGTTTTTAGAAGATTAAAGCCATATTTGAACTCTTTTGGTGATAATTGCTTAAATATTGTTTAAGGGTTCAAAAAATTGATAAATGAGTGGATTAATGCGTTAATTTAGTGAAATTGTGAAGGTAATTGATGTATGAAATTCATACACAAGCTGAAAGAAATGTAAGGGTCATCCAGAGGATAAAGTACACAAGAAATTGGGAGCAAAAATGTAGAAAAAAGGGAAGAAGTGAAAAACTGGAAAATTGCTCAACACGGATCCGAGCCCGGATCCGTGTGTACAAGATGGATCCGACCCCTCGTCTGTACTTCTGGCGGAGTGTATCCGAGGTCAGGACGATCCGACCTCGGATCCATCATGGGAAGTCCTCGGATCTACTGATCCGAGTTCGGATCAAGTTTCAGCCCTCGGATCCGAGGCTCGGATCTGCCTCTCTCCTCAGCAAGTGGCACAGCCGTTTTTCTTTATCTTTCTCACAACTTTTCCAGCTATTTTGAGGGACAGAAATCGGTGGCACATGCTTCTGCAACAAAAGAGAAGACCAAATGAGTGTAGACAAAAAGAAACATCATATCTTTGACTTCTTTTTACAAAATCTGAATGGAGGAAATTATGAAGTGAGAGGAATGGAATTTCTACCACTTTTTATGCAGAAACACAGGGGAGGAGCCAGGCATTACCATACGTAGCTAGTTTTCCTTCTTGTAACAAGTTTTCTCTCTAGCTAAGAGTTCTTGGAGAAGCATTTGGAGTTTTCACTTGTAACCATCTTGTGCAAGAACATAGCAGGAATTGGAGGGCTTCACCATCAATTGGCTAAGCTTTCTTTTATCTTTCTTGTACTTGTACTTCATGATGTTTTGCATTAATAAACTTGTGAGTTTGATTGTTAAATCATTCATGAGTAGCTAAACTCCTTAATCTAGGGAGTAGATGAAACTTATGGCTAAATAATACTAATTGAATGTGATTTACACTTTGTTATATCTTGTATTAACTTGTCTACTTGTGTAGCTGTGATTACTTGTTATTGATTGATCACCAATAACATGTTTATGGTATTATTATTCAATGAGAATTGGTATTAACAATGGAAACACATGAGTAGAGCTTAAGTTGTATGTTCATGAAAATAGAGATACACTTAAGTGGATTACTTAACATTTCATGAAAGAAAACAGAGTAGTGGTAGTATTTTACCATGAAAATAGGGAAAACTGAACTACTCTAGGCCATTTCATCAAGAGAATGAGATTTGGTAATCTTGGAAATGAATCTCTGGTTAAACAAGAATAATAACAAGAGGTAAATCCATTCATTTGTGTTGATTATGCCATAAGTGGAATTTACATCCCTAGAGTCTTTCTTGAGTAAGAATTCTTCATTTGCATTTAGCATTTGTTAAACTAGATTTGCAGATCATATTTGTAGATTATAGCAATAAACTTTCCCTGCTCAAATTCATTGTAAGTCTAAATAATAGAGAAAAATAAGGGTCTAGTACTTGTTTCAATTGCTCCTCGTGGGATTGACCCGATACATACCCTACATTACAATTGCGACTTGTATACTTGCAGTCCAACGGGTGTAAAATCGGAATTAAACTTGCATTGATATAAAAATCCCGTCAAGTTTTTGGCGCCGTTGCCGGGGAGCGGCAATATTAGGGCCTAATCATCTCTATTAATTTAGATATTTTCATTGTTTTTATTCAAGTTGTTGAATTAAAACTGCAAAATTTCTCTTATTTTTTTTGTTGTGTATGCACCGGGCGTCTCGAGAAGTTGCACTTTTCGATCCAGAAATTGAGAGGACATTACACAGACAAAGGAGGAACACACTACTGCAAGAGGAACAAGAGATTTGGCAACCAATAGAGGAAATCTTAATAGAGCTTCCATTTGAAGAAGAAATGGCAGAAAACGAAGCAAATAGGCGAGTTCTACGAGATTTTGCTCTACCAGGAACACAAGAATCTCAAACGAGTATAACAAGGCCTACGGTAAATTTTAACAATTTTGAGATTAAACCATCACTTATCCAAATGGTTCAACAATCTCAATTTGGAGGTAATGCAGTAGAAGATCCTAATACGCACTTAACTACATTCTTGGAAATTTGTGATACAATTAAAATGAATGGAGTTAGTGATGATGCTATAAAGCTAAGATTGTTCCCATTTTCATTGAGAGATAAGGCCAAACTTTGGCTACACTCTCATGCTCTTAATACTTTCACCGGATGGGATGATTTATCAAGAGTATTCTTAAATAAGTATTTTCCACCAGGTAAGACTGCTAAACTTAGAATGGATATCACTAGTTTTAGTCAATTGGAAGGTGAATCATTATATGAGGCATGGGAAAGGTTTAGAAATTTGTTTCGGAAATGTCCACATCATGGACTGCCGAAGTGGTTAATCATACAAACCTTCTATAATGGTTTAGCTTTTTCTACTAAAACAATGATCGATGCAGCTGCAGGTGGAGCTTTAATGGGTAAATCACCCCAAGAAGCTCAGAATTTGATAGAAGAAATGACTGCAAATAACTATCAATGGGCCAATGAAAGAGGTAATACAAGACGTCACGCAGGTATGATAGAAATGGACACTCTCAATATGCTGAGTGCTCAAATGAATAATGTGATGAAGTTGCAAAGTAGATAAGGTGGAGTTGGTCTAAGTTCATCTAATGCACATGTAGCGTGTTGTTCTATATGTGGAGGTGAACATGATACTAATGAGTGTGCTGATTCTGAGCAGGTACAATTCGTCAATAATTACAATCGTAATACTCAAAATAACCCCTACTCGAATACTTACAATCCAGGGTGGAGAAATCATCCAAACTTTGGATGGAAGAATCAAGGAAATCAACCAAGGCCAACCAATCCACCGGGGTTCCAATCAAGGCAACCACAAGCTGAAACTAAACCGGGTTGGGAGATTGCAGTGGAAAAACTTGCTAAAGTTACCGCGGACAGATTTGAACAAGTAGAAGGGAGACTGGATCAACTCACTACAATGTACAGGAATGTAGAGGTCCAAATTGGTCAAATTGCTAGTTCTTTGAATAATCGAAATCAAGGAGAATTACCTAGCAAAACAGAGGTCAATCCTAAGGAGCATGTCAAAGCCATTACTCTTCATAGTGGTAAGCAATTAGAAGATCCTCTTGTGATGGAAGTTGAGAAAGATAAGAATGAAAAACAAGAAGAAAAGCAGAGGAACCAAGAGGCGATAGTAGAAGAAAATAGCCGGGAGAAATCAAGAGAAAATCAACCATCATCTTCCGCTACCATTCCAATACCTCCTGCGGTTCCATTTCCACAAAGATTAAAGCAAAATAAGTTTGATAAAGATTTTGAAAAATTTGTTAAACTTTTCAAACAATTGCACATTAACATTCCTTTTGCCGATGCTATTTTGCAGATTCCGTCTTATGCGAAATTTCTCAAGGAAATCATGACTAGAAAAAGAAAGTTGGAAGACTGCGAAACAATAGCATTAACGGAGGAATGTAGTGCAATTATTCAAAATAAGCTACCACCGAAGTTGAAGGATCCGGGGAGTTTTTCTATACCTTGCACCATAGGTAACGTTGATTTTTCTAAGGCATTGTGTGATCTTGGTGCTAGTGTATCATTAATACCTTTAACGGTGGCTAGACAATTGGGTTTGCATGAGCTTAAACGCACTAATATTACTTTGCAACTAGCGGATCGGTCTATTAGATATCCATTGGGAGTGTTGGAGAATGTATTGATAAAAGTTCAAAAATTTATCATTCCAGTGGATTTTGTGGTATTAGATATGGAAGAAGATATATCTATGCCAATTATTCTAGGTAGACCATTTCTAGCTACTGCAGGTACTATTATTGATGTCAAAAATGGCAAACTTAAGTTTCAAGTAGGCGAAGAAGTGGTAGAATTTAATTTGAATGAAATGAAAAAATACCCTTCTTTTACCGATCATGCTTATTCTATTGGCACAATTGATAAACTAACCCAAGAGATGAGTCAAGTCAACTTTGACTTAGATCCTCTTGAGTATTGTTTAATGAGTTTAGGTAAGCAAGAAGATGTTTGTAAAGAAATTGAAGAATTGGCCAAGTACTTGGATTTTCAAGCACCCTATAAAAGGGGTAATTTGTATGAAAGTCTTGGCCAAGGAAAAAGGTTTTCACAACCTTCAGAAATTGAACCTCCAAGGTTAGAGCTTAAGCCACTTCCAACTCATCTAAGGTATGAATTTCTTGGAGAAAATAGCACTTTACCTGTAATTGTTAGTGCTGACCTTGATGATGAGCAGTGTGCAAAGTTGTTAAGAGTTCTAAGAAGGCGTAAGAAAGCAATTGGATGGACAATTTCAGATATTAAAGGTATAAGTCCTTCTATATGCATGCATCGAATTTTATTGGAGAACGGTTGCAAACCAGTGATGGAAATACAAAGAAGACTGAATCCAAACATGAAAGAGGTGGTAAGAAATGAAATTCTTAAGTGGCTTGACGCAGGTATAGTTTTTCCTATCTCCGATAGTGTCTGGATTAGTCCAATTCATGTGGTACCAAAGAAAAGTGGAATGACTACAATCGTGGGTAAAAATGATGAATTAATTCCATCTAGACTTGTGGTAGGATGGAGAGTGTGTATTGATTATCGTAAGTTAAATACGGTAACAAGAAAAGATCATTTTCCCTTACCATTTCTTGATCAATTATTAGAGGGAATAGCTGGATATGAATTTATTATTTTCTTGATGGTTTTTCAGGATATAATCAAATAGCTATAGCTCCAGAGGATCAAGAGAAGACCACATTTACATATTCTTATGGCACTTTTGCCTTCAGAAGAATGTCATTTGGGTTATGCAATGCTCCCGCAACTTTTCAACGATGCATGATGGCTATTTTTTCTGATTATATTGAGAAAATTATGGAGATATTTATGGATGATTTTTCTGTGTATGGTTCATCTTTTGACCATTGTCTTCATAATTTGGAATTGATTTTGCAGAGATGTGAGGAAACAAATCTTGTACTGAATTGGGAGAAATGTCATTTTATGGTAAAAGAAGGAATTGTCTTAGGACACAAGATTTCCTCCATGGGAATTGAGGTGGATAAAGCCAAAATAGAAGTTATCGAAAAATTGCCACATCCAAGCAATGTCAAGGGGATAAGGAGTTTTTTAGGACATGCTGTTTTTTATAGACGTTTTATTAAAGATTTTTCTAAAATAATAAAGCCATTATGTGATTTATTATGTAAAGATACTCCTTTTCAATTTGATGACAATTGTTTGGTTGCATTTGAAAGGTTGAAGAAGGAATTGATTTCGGCCTCAATTATAACTTCACCCGATTGGTCACTATCATTTGAATTGATGTGTGATGTAAGTGACTATGCGGTAGGAGTAGTTTTGGGACAAAAGAAAGAAGGACGATTGCACGTCATTTACTATGCTAGCAAGTTACTAAACGAGGCACAACTCAATTATGCAACGACAGAAAAAGAGCTATTGGCAGTGATATTTGCTTTAGATAAATTTAGATCTTATTTAGTAGGATCTAAAGTTATTATATATACGGACCATTCAGCTCTTAAATATTTGCTACATAAGAAGGATGCAAAACCTAGACTAATTTGGTGGATTCTTTTATTGCAGGAATTTGATGTGGAGATAAAAGACAAAAAAGGATCGGAGAATCTAGTTGCAGATCATTTATCACGTTTGGAATATATCCCAATCAAAGATCAAGTTCCAATTCAAGAGAATTTTTCGGATGAGTTTGTCCTAGTACTTAGAAATTCTCCGTGGTATGCAGATTTTGCTAACTACTTGGTCAGTGGAGAGATTCAAAAGGGGTTTAATTATCATCAAAAGAAGAAATCCTTACATGATGTCAAAAGTTACTTTTGGGAGAAACCATTGCTATATAGACATTGTTCCGATGGTATGATACGTAGATGTATTCCTGAAGATGAGGTACGTAATGTTTTATATCATTGTCATAACCTTGAAACAGGTGGTCATTTCAGTACTTCAAAGACTGTGGCAAAGGTATGGCAATTAGGATTTTACTGGCCAACTATGTACCGAGATGCTAGGGAATATGTTAAAAATTATGATGCATGCCAAAGAACTGGAAATATATCTCGAAAAAATGAAATGCCCCTGTCTACATTCTTGGAAGTTGAATTATTTGATGTATGGGGTATTGATTTTATGGGACCATTTCCCAATTCTTTTAATAATAAGTACATCTTAGTAGCAGTGGATTATGTTTCTAAATGGGTAGAAGCAATCGCTTCACCTACTAATGACTCTAAAATTGTACTTAGATTCCTTAAAAATAATATTTTCAGTAGAT
Organism: Coffea eugenioides; assembly: GCF_003713205.1. NCBI lineage: Eukaryota > Viridiplantae > Streptophyta > Magnoliopsida > Gentianales > Rubiaceae > Coffea > Coffea eugenioides. The sequence goes on from NC_040037.1 coordinate 13,066,681, forward strand.
TTGGTATACCCAAGGCCATAGTAAGTGATGAAGGGAAACATTTTTGTAACAAACAATTGGATTCCTTACTGTTCAAATATGGTTGTAGGCACAAGACATCACTTCCATATCATCCTCAAACTAATGGACAAGCAGAGCTAGCTAATCGTGAGATAAAGCTCATTTTGGAGAAAACGGTGAATAAATCACGCAAGGATTGGGCTACAAAGCTAGATGACACACTATGGGCTTACCGAACGGCATTTAAGACTCCTTTAGGGATGTCGCCGTATCATTTAGTCTATGGAAAAGCTTGTCACTTACCTGTAGAAATTGAACATAAAGCTTATTGGGCTATTAAAGCAATTAATATGGATTTTAATCTTGCAGGTGGAAGGAGATTACTTGAGCTGAGTGAATTGGAGGAACACCGGTTACATGCATACGAAAATGCCAAAATTTATAAAGAAAAGATCAAATATTGGCATGATAAGCACATTATTCCTAAACAATTTCAGGTAGGGCAAAAGGTGCTTTTATTCAATTCACGCCTGAGGTTATTTCCAGGAAAATTGAAGTCAAGGTGGTCTGGACCATTTGAAGTCACTCAAGTATTTCCCTATGGAGCGGTGGAAGTGGCAAATTCAAGAAATGAAAGGTTTAAGGTCAATGGACAACGATTGAAACCCTACTTGTCAGGTGAAATCGTACCCAATGGGCTTATATGTCTTTTGGACAAGCCCTCTTCAATTTAAGAACCCTAATATGTGAGTCGAGCCAACGACTATAAACAAGAGCGCTAATTGGGAGGCAACCCAATAATAATAGTATATTTTTGTGTATTTTTGTGTTTCTTTTATTTTGGTGTGATTTAATTGACTAATTAGATTTATTTCACTTGTTTGTAGGAAGTACGGGAGTTTTATCATCCATCTTGGAGGTGCATTTGAAGAACATGTGTAAAAAGGGAGTTTTTCTTACCAAATTGTGTTTTAAGTGTTTAAAATTCCCATGCATGTATATACATTGTGCATTTCAAGTATATTTAAGTGAGTTGCGGTGATAACATAGTTATAAATGCTCATGGACTCATTTGACATGCATGTAATGCCCAAAAATGCCATTTTGATGTAAAAATGCAAAAATGATCAAAGAACCTCACACCTCGATTTTCAATGAAAATGTGTTTGATGTGTTTTGAGAGGTTGGATATTGTGTTTATGGTATATTACATGTGTGTGGGAGGTTGGAATTGATAAAAAGTTTGTCCAATGTGTGATTTGGAATTGGCCGGAAAAGGGAGAAAAAGTTTGAAAAATTGCAGTTTCTGCAATTATTGCAGAGAAATGAGGATCCGAGCTCGGATCCTAAAAAGCCAGACAGATCCGACCGCGGATCCATTGATCCGCGTTCGGATCCATTCCAACCCAGATAAATCCGAGGCCCTCCAGAAATGATCCGACCTCGGATCGGTTCGCGGATATAGCAGAACCGAAGCCTCGTTTCTGCATTTTTCGAATTCCCTTTTCCCTCTTCTCACCAAAACCCTAACCTCTTCCTCCAATCTTCCATTTCATCCATCACTCATCCAAATTTTCACCATATAAACCTCCCAAAACCTCACCTGATCATTAACCCCAATCTATTTTACCAAAAAAAAAACAACATCAAAGAAGGGTTTTGATTTTCAAAACCACAATTCGGGCTGTGTGACGCCCCGAAAAAAAATGAGTGTGAGAACCCGAAAATTTTCTAATTTTCTAGGGTTTATTTTTTTTAATCGCCCGCCTTTTCTACATTTTCTTTATTAGAAAAATTCCCCAGATAAAGTTTATGAGCAAAAATAGTTTTAAAATGATTTTTCTAGTATCGGTTAGTTTTTGAGTAATTAAAAACGTATTTTGAACGTGGGACCCGCAAGTGCGGTAAACGCAATATATTTTTGACAACTTGTTGGATTTTTGTATTAAGTGATATTATTTTACAAAGTGTTAAGATATTTGTATTGGAGAGACAAAAAGATAAGTTTTAAACCTAAAGGTGACAAGTGTCACCATTTGATTGGGCTTACCTTAAGACCTTTCTTACCATTGACGTGTTTCTGTGTCAAATTTCTGGCGAGAGCCGGGCAGGCGGCCCACCGAACCCTCTGGTTCGCCTTAGGGGGAGGTGGGGTCGTCACAGGCTGCACCTGATTTCTTCAATTTAGGGGATATTTTGGCGTGTTTCTGTGTCAAATTTTACATCATTATCATCCTCTATCATCTTCCCACACATTTAAGGTAACAATTTGCGAATTTCTTTGACATTTTATAATTTCTTATTCTACATTTTTCTAGTTTTTGGGAATATTATGATAAATGCATATTGGGTGGAATTTCTTGATACAATTGTGCTACATTGTGCTTAAATAGATTGTTACAACTATTTTCATGCTTATTTTTGAGAAAACTGTGGATTTGGTGATATTTTTAAAATTTTTTCTCAATTTTTGGGCTTGAGCATTTTAGTGATTTAGACTTGTGAATTTTGCTTTCATTGGAAATATGAACTTGTTCCGAGGAGTATAAATCACTGTTATATTAATTTATAATGACATGCTATCATTAGAGCAAAAGCCCATTGGATAAAAGAGTTTGTTCACAATTAAGTTAAGCACATTGAACCACTTTTACTTGAGATAAATTGCATTTGTTTGGATGAATTGGAACTCATGAGTATGTAAGCTGAGTGTTATAAATGTGGGAATTGGATTGGAGATATTCTCAAGTGTTTGAGTTTTCATTCTTTCACATGGATATATTTTTCAATTGTTTGGACTTATTATGCATGCCATGATTTCTTTATTGATAATATTCTTTCTAAATGTGGGAATTGGATTGGAGAATTGTTAGAAAGTTTATTTGTTTAAATTTGGGAACATTTTGGCAGGGAGTTTAGTTTTTTTTTAAGGGGAAACTCTGCCGAAATTTTCTTAAATTCTTATTTATTATTTGAGAGCAAGTTTAAAATGTTTCTAATACATATTCATCTTGTTTGTGTACAGGCATCATGGCTCGCACAAGAAGGACTAGGACTCCCACACCTTCGTCATCGTCAAGTGAGGAACACACACCCTCTTTGCATGAGGAGTCACCTGAGGAAGAATCTCCTTCGCCAGAACCGCCACCTCGTTCTCGCCGGAAGACATCGTCTTCTAGCCGTGACGAGCCACCTCCAGACTACGATACCACCCGATTCACATCGCTTGAAAACCAACAGTGGTATGAAGTCAGCCTGGACAAAGAAATCATCATTGAGAAACACTTGGCACCGGAGGTGGATGCGCATTACCACATTTCGACAGCATTCAAGCAACTTGGATGGGAGAACATCCTTCAGTTGCCCAAGCACTACTACCCCAACCTGGTCCGGGAGTTCTATGCTAATGTAGAAAACAAGCAGAGCCACAGTGGCAACCTTATCGTCTCGTGGGTTCGAGGCAGGAGAGTGACTCTCAATAGAGATACACTGAGACAATTCGTCAAACTCAAGGACGAAGGCGACGATGTCAAATTGATCAAGGAGTTCAAGGCTCGAGACCCTTGGCAAGTGGGAGAGGCTGTGGGACGACTTAAAGGTCAGTACCGTGAGCGAGGAAAGTCGAAAAAACTCACGGTATATGCCGACTCCTTCGAGAATCGGTACCACCTGATCTTCTATCTTTTTGCCTTTAATGTGGTGCCGAAGAGGAGTGGCAAACGGGAGATCCGAAACAGCGATCTCTATTTTCTGGATAAGATGATACATGGAGTGGGTAGGCAGTTGACCGGTATTCCTCTACCCAGCATTATCATCAGCTATATGAGGACCACGGCTCGCATGAGGGCCGGCGAGACTTGTTTCGGATTTCCTCGACTACTATCCCTCATGTTTGAGAAGCTCAAGGTTCCCCTTGCAACCGAGAGAGCTGTGGTAACTAGGTCGGCCGAGGAGGTAAGTGCTTTGATACTCAAATCCTTGGGTATTTCTACGGATTTTGGATCGGCTCTGATTCGGGACACTGGAGGAGCATCGACTTCCACTCAACCTCCGCCTCACACTGAACCACAAACGGAAACTCAAGAGACAGAGGCACAGCAGACTCTTCCTCCTCCGGTTCTGCAACCACCTCCTCAACCGCGCTCCAAGTGGCAAGAGCTTCTCAATACTATTTACTGTATGGAGACGCGAGTCGTCGAGCGCATTGACCAGACGGAGCGGATGATGACTGAGCGCCTCGACCGACATGATCGCCGTCTTCGTGCGATCGAGGATCATTTCCATATCCGACGGTCCCCTACTCCGACACCTCATCAGGAGGAGGGCCATATTAGTACCTCACAGGGTCCTCATGGAGCCGAGGAGGCAGTAGACCCTCGTTCCGAGCAGCCATGATGCTTCTTAGTGGATTAGATCTTTTATTTCTTTATTTCTCTTTTCTTTTGTTAAGACAAACTTTGAGATTTTATTTTTCTTTTATTTGAATCATCTTGTGCTACTTATGGTGTTTGGTACCCTTGTTGTCTCATTTTGGGCAGAATTTGGATGATCGTGATGATTAAGGGCTTCAAATTGCATCACCACCTATTTGAGGGAAGTTTCAGTTCTTTTATCTTCCTCTACAATGAGGACATTGTAGATTTTAAGTGTGGGGGAGGGATTACTCTATCTTATGGATGATTGTGTCTGGAAATGCATGATTTTAGTTGTTTATGGCTTAAAAATGTTGGAATTATATTTGGAGATATTGTCATGAGGATAATTTTTGTGAAATTAAGGTTGTTGGCAGGGAGTTTCATCCATTTTTATGGGGAAACTCTGTCAAAATTTTTCTAAAATATTTTTCAATATTTCATTGCAATTCTTCCAATTAAATGGCTAAAATGTTAAAATTTTAAGTGTCTAATTTTTCCATTGGATAAAATGCTATGTGTATTTTAGAAAAGTTTAATTCTTATTTGGCTTGGAATGAATTATTATGCAATTAGGATTTTTTACATTTTAAAAAGTATATTTGGTTAAATAAGAAAAATTATGCTTAGAATTTTGCAAGATTAATGATATTTCTCATTTTTACTAATTTTATAAGTAAGTGATTGATATAGTCAAAAACAAGGCCAAATTCTTCCTTTAATTATATTTAGAGGGAAAAAGAAATTGATTGTTAAAAAAAAGAAAAAGAAAAATAATATTATTAATTTTCTACTCCAATGATTCACATACTGAGTAACCGGGGGTTGGCATTTACAAATGTCAACATTCGCGTAAAAAGGTATTGGAATTAAGAGTATGCTTAGCAATTTAAATAAGTGTGATATAGGCAACCCTAGGGGAAGACCCTCCTAGAACCTCCCAACCTTGTAATTATCAGAGTTGGATCTTTTCTCCCAACAGAAATTGAACTCGATTGTTCTCATGAACTCAAGACCTCTGACACACAAAGGTAATCAGCAACCTTAAGCAAATAAGGATGGATGAAGCGACACCACGATTAGGGAACAAGCTAATCGATAAAGTCTGATTTGAATCCTAAGCCATGAACTCAAGAATTCAAGAGTAAGTTCGATTAAGAACTTGAAGGAAAATTCCTCACGATTTCTGGTTGTAATAATCTGTGTCTTTTACTCTTACAAGAGGTGCCTTTTATAGGCTAAAACTAGGGCAAAAATCCGGCCCACATAAACCTGGAAGAAATTCGGCCCGCACAAAGAGCTTAAAGAGCCAGCTCTTTAAGGCTTTCCGGTAAGGCCCAATAAGTAATAAACCTGGAAGAAATTCGGCCCGCACAAAGAGCTTAAAGAGCCAGCTCTTTAAGGCTTTCCGGTAAGGCCCAATAAGTAATAAAATACTAAACGCCTAACAACTACTAAACTAGACAGTCTTAAAACAACTACCAAAGTCTCCTCATCATTCCCTCTTTCCTCGAAAAGATTCGTCCTCGAATCTTCAAAGTCTCCTCTTGAAAGTGAGTTGTCCACAAATCGATGCTGCGCTTAAAGGACAGCAATGTTGGAAGTAGACGAATGACTACAAGCCATGTTGCATGTCGTTTGGTCAGCTTCGGGAAGCTCTCAAACAAGAACATGCGCCAAGGTAGGAAAGAGCTTGTGTAAGGCATGTGAAAATCCCAAGTGGCAATGAAAAACTCTCTAATTAGTCTTTGGTCATGGATCTTCACATTGACACCTTGATTGTGCAAAGGTGTAAAATCCAGCACTAGTTGACATTGATTTGAATCATCTTGCATGGATAAATTGTGAGCATGTTGTTGCATGGATGAAGCACTAAACAACTTGTGGAGGACGGCTTTGGGATCTTGCGTGACACGCAATTTCTCTTCTTCCAACATATAAGGTAGCAAACAATTGAATTCCACTTCATGAGGGTTACTCGAACTAGCACAAGTTGAAGTTGACAAATTGAGCACTTGGCCACCAGCTTTTAGCGGAGTGAATAAGCATGAAAGATCACCACATTTAGTTGGAATAAGCACAAAATCAGGTTGTAAGTCTTGAATCAAAACTGGAAAATTGTGGATAGCTTGACAACCTACAAAAACAAAATAAACTTCAACTTGAAACAAATTTGAAATCGGGTAAAGAAGTAATGGTACATTATCAACTAAATGGTAAGAAGGTATAGAACAAGTTTTAAGTGTGAAAACTCCCTTTGACACTTCATCATTCCTTTCACCAATTGATTCAATTTGAGAAGGCATTGCTAGCCTTTTACACTTTTCTTCAAAATCTGGATAAGAAATACAAGTGTTAGGATGGAAATTATACTCAAAAGAAGGTAAAGATGATGAATGACCCATAGGTAGCAAATGAGAGTCAAATTTCGGAATTCTCCCTTCATGGTGGATTTGACGTGATTCCCCTTTGGTATGGACAGATTTGAATTGAAATTGTTCCATGAGATGATTCCAAATAGATTCAATTCCTAAAAGACAAACTCCATGGAAACTAGTGAATTGTACAAGTGACTTTGGAATGGAGCATGGCATGACTAACTTCACTTGACTTTGCTTAATCTGCACAAATGAAGAAACACTAAATAAAGCAAAGGTAAGTTCGTTAGAAAAACAATAAGCCCTCACATTTTTGCTCACAATCATCTCACTTTCTCTCTTTTCTTCCTTTTTACCACTCATCTCATCAGATTTTTCCATCTCTTTATCTAGTTTAACGCCCTCAATTGTTTTCTCATCATCAACCTCCTCAACAAATGGTTCAATAGGATGAGATACTCCTTTGTTGGGAATAGGGTCAGCTATCTCCTTCTTAGAAAACTCACTTTGATAGCATCCATTTGACTCCATTTGTTTTTGGTGTAGAAGACGTTGATATGTCTCCCAAAATGACTCCGCATGAGGTGGTTCAACTCTAAGTTTAGTCTTAGAAAATGCTGAATGAACCTTCTTATCACCTCTTGCATAAACCGGCTTTAAAGAGGTAGATTGTATGGAACCCCTCCTCTTGAGAGATTCGTTCTCTTGTTGGAGCCGATTGTACAAGTCCGCAGTATAATGGGAGGGTACAAATCGTTTCCTCATCACTTGCTTCATTTCAGTCCAAGTGGCAATCGGTTGTTCCCTATTTCTCCTTCTTGTGGCACATACTTGCCCCCACCAAATATATGCATAATCTTGAAATTCAATAGCTGCAAGTTTCACCTTTTTATCTTCAGAGTAATTGTGGATTTCAAACACTTGCTCAACTCGCCTAACCCAATCCAAGTAAGCTTCAGGATCATTTTTCCCATGAAAGGTAGGCATTTTGGTCTTGATGGAACCAAGATTGTCATCGGTTCTCCTAGGTCGGCCTCGACCTTCCCTCGCTCCCTCTTGGCTTCTCCTTGATCGAAATGAGATGTGAGAATGATACCCCTCATCATCCGCATCATGATCAGCACTCTGAACACTCGAAACCCTATGGTGTGTATTTCCGGTACCTCGCATCTCAATGGCAGCCAACCTGTCGGATATTTGTGTCACCACAAATTCAAGCTTTCCCGCTTGTTTTTGGAGAGTTTGGAGCACCAATTTGAGGGACACGTCGGTCTCAGACGGCTCGGCCATGTTCCCCTCTTGAGACATATTGTCAAACCTGCAAAACAAATGTATCCTAGTCTACCTTGCAAAGCACTCGTGTATCACTCAAGAAAACACACTCACTCTCAATTTTCCTTCTCAAGGTTCTTAAAACAACTCAAACTCTCAAAAATTCCAGAATTAATTACCCTATAAGCAGGTAATAAAACACAAGGCAGAATTTTGTAAATCCTAGAAAAACTCTACCCGAAACTGGAACACTTTTTTTTTTTTTGAGCTGTTGCTTTGCTGAATTTCTGGTCAGTATTTTGGAGTATAAATGGTGCTTTTGGAGTGCTCAAATAATGTACGAACCAGTCCTCAAATTTCAGTCAAATCGGATTGCAAAACTAGCTCAACCGATTTTAGAAACTCAAGAACTCCCAAGGCGGTTTGGGCTAAGGTGTTTGGTTTGGTTTTGAAAACGGAATTGGGTGTGTTTGGGGTTGGTTAGGTCGTTTGGGGTCTTTGGAATTCAATCAAGATTGGAACTCAAGAGTTGGAAACCAATCAAGATTAGGAAACTCAAGTTTTGGGAAATCAACCAAGATTTGGAGATTAACCAAGATTTGGGAACCCACCAAGAAATGGAAACTCACGATTTTTTTGGAAACTTGATTTCCTTTGTATGAGAGCCAATTCCTTCTCTTCTTCCTTTTTTTTTTCTCTTTCGTTTTTTTTTTTCTTTCTTTTTTTTTTCGGCTCTTCAAGGAACACAAATTCAGATCACACCAACAAGTTCAAGAAAACGGATGATAGGTTATGCCAATTCCAAGAAATCCCTAGTTCTTAGTTTATTGTTCAAGAATTTTCAAAATAAGACTTGGTGGCCCAAGAACTTCAAGAATTTGTTCAAGAAACACAAGAATTTCCCCAAATTATGTTGCGGTGTCTAGGGTTTGCAAAAACAACAACCAATTCTCAAGAAATAGGCAAAACAGAATTTCAGCAATATTCAAAAGAAAATTCCAGCAATACTCTAGCAACTTGAACACTAAACAATATAAGGTACGTGACTCTTTTTTTTTTTTTGTCTTTAAACCCTAACAACCCAAGAACTTGGACAGAAAACACAAAAAGACAACACCCAAACAGTTTTTTTTTTGACTCGGATGAACAGTAACGTGAACAGTACGCTACAGTACGATGAACAGTATTTCGGAACAGTAACGATGAACAGTAATCGGCACAATTTTTTTTTTTTTTTGACAAAAGACACAACTAACAAGATATGAACAACTTCAATTAAAGAGAATTAACCTGATGCTCTGATTACCAACTGATATAGGCAACCCTAGGGGAAGACCCTCCTAGAACCTCCCAACCTTGTAATTATCAGAGTTGGATCTTTTCTCCCAACAGAAATTGAACTCGATTGTTCTCATGAACTCAAGACCTCTGACACACAAAGGTAATCAGCAACCTTAAGCAAATAAGGATGGATGAAGCGACACCACGATTAGGGAACAAGCTAATCGATAAAGTCTGATTTGAATCCTAAGCCATGAACTCAAGAATTCAAGAGTAAGTTCGATTAAGAACTTGAAGGAAAATTCCTCACGATTTCTGGTTGTAATAATCTGTGTCTTTTACTCTTACAAGAGGTGCCTTTTATAGGCTAAAACTAGGGCAAAAATCCGGCCCACATAAACCTGGAAGAAATTCGGCCCGCACAAAGAGCTTAAAGAGCCAGCTCTTTAAGGCTTTCCGGTAAGGCCCAATAAGTAATAAACCTGGAAGAAATTCGGCCCGCACAAAGAGCTTAAAGAGCCAGCTCTTTAAGGCTTTCCGGTAAGGCCCAATAAGTAATAAAATACTAAACGCCTAACAACTACTAAACTAGACAGTCTTAAAACAACTACCAAAGTCTCCTCATCATTACTGATATAGGCAACCCTAGGGGAAGACCCTCCTAGAACCTCCCAACCTTGTAATTATCAGAGTTGGATCTTTTCTCCCAACAGAAATTGAACTCGATTGTTCTCATGAACTCAAGACCTCTGACACACAAAGGTAATCAGCAACCTTAAGCAAATAAGGATGGATGAAGCGACACCACGATTAGGGAACAAGCTAATCGATAAAGTCTGATTTGAATCCTAAGCCATGAACTCAAGAATTCAAGAGTAAGTTCGATTAAGAACTTGAAGGAAAATTCCTCACGATTTCTGGTTGTAATATTCTCCCTTTACTCTTACAAGAGGTGCCTTTTATAGGCTAAAACTAGGGCAAAAATCCGGCCCACATAAACCTGGAAGAAATTCGGCCCGCACAAAGAGCTTAAAGAGCCAGCTCTTTAAGGCTTTCCGGTAAGGCCCAATAAGTAATAAACCTGGAAGAAATTCGGCCCGCACAAAGAGCTTAAAGAGCCAGCTCTTTAAGGCTTTCCGGTAAGGCCCAATAAGTAATAAAATACTAAACGCCTAACAACTACTAAACTAGACAGTCTTAAAACAACTACCAAAGTCTCCTCATCATTAATCAGCTCTTGGTTCTTGATCTTGTCATCGGACCACCAATATTGATCAAAGGGTCCTTGACCCAAGGTTGAAGTTGTTGCGCACCCGTACTTGCATCATTCCCTCCCTCCTCGAAAGGATTCGTCCTCGAATCTTCAAAGTCTGTATCAAAATCAAAAGGGGATAGGTCAGACACATTAAAAGATGCGCTTATGCCATACTCACTTGGAAGTTCCAATTTGTATGCATTGTCATTGATCCTCTCTTGAACTTGAAAAGGTCCGTCGCCTCTTGGATGTAACTTGGTCCGTCGAGATGCTGGAAACCTTTCCTTCCTCATGTGCACCCAAACCCAATCACCAGGTTCGAATACAACATGCTTTCTTCCCTTATTCGCATGTTGTGCATATTGCGCATTTTTCTTTTCAATCTGAGCTCGGACTCTCTCATGCAAGGTCCGAACAGCCTCTGCCTTTTTGACACCATCTGCGCTTAAACACTCATCAACAGGAATAGGTGATAAATCTAGAGGGGTTAGCGGCTGAAACCCATAAACAATTTCAAAAGGAGAATGATTAGTAGTAGAATGAGTGGTTCGGTTATATGCAAACTCAGCGATAGGCAAACATTCTTCCCACTTCTTCAAGTTCTTTTGAACAATGGCTCGAAGTAGAGCACCAAGGGTTCGATTGGTTACCTCGGTTTGACCATCCGTTTGCGGATGACTAGAAGTAGAAAATAGCAACTTCGTTCCCAACTTTCCCCAAAGGGATTTCCAGAAGTAGCTTAAGAATTTCACATCCCTATCACTTACAATAGTACGCGGTACCCCATGCAATCTAACCACGTCCTTGAAGAATAAATCAGCAACATGGCGCGCATCACTTGTTTTCCTACAAGGGATAAAATGAGCCATTTTAGAAAATCTATCCACTACAACAAAGATACTATCCATACCTGTAGAAGATCTTGGTAAACCAAGCACAAAATCCATGGATATGTCTGTCCAAGGAGCATGAGGTACGGGCAGAGGAGTATACAATCCATGAGGGTTACTCCTTGACTTTGCCTGCTTACACTTTAAACACTTATCACAAATGTTAGCAATGTCACGCCTCATTTTAGGCCAATAGAAATGCTCATGCAAAATGTCAAGAGTTTTATCAATACCGAAATGCCCCATCAACCCTCCGCCATGGGCTTCTCTAACAAGTAATTCCCTAAGTGAACAGTTGGGAATACATAGGCGATTTTCTTTGAACAAGAAGCCTTCATGCCTATAAAACCTTTGAAATGCAGCATGTTCACAAGCTTGAAACACATTAGAAAAATCAGCATCATGTGCATACAAGTCTTTAATGTGCTCAAACCCAAGTAACTTAGTGCTCAGGTTAGTGATCAAGATATACCTTCTAGACAATGCATCCGCAACGACATTATCTTTTCCCTTCTTATACTTAATGATATATGGAAAGGAATCAATAAATGCAATCCATTTCGCATGTCTTTTATGCAACTTACCCTGCCCCTTAAGAAATTTAATTGATTCATGATCAGTATGTATCACAAATTCCTTAGGCATAAGATAATGCTGCCACACTTCAAGAGCACGCACAACAGCATACAATTCTTTATCATAAGTAGGGTAATTAAGAGCCCCCCCACTCAACTTCTCACTGAAATATGCCAAGGGCCTATTATTTTGATGTAAAACAGCCCCGATGCCAATCCCACTAGCATCACATTCAACTTCAAACGTCACATCAAAATTAGGCAAAGCAAGAATAGGTGCTGAAGTTAACAAATCTTTAAGCTTATTAAATGACTCTTCTTGCTCTTTTCCCCATTGAAACCCCACATTCTTTTTAATTGTCTCATTCAAAGGTGCTGCAATAGTACTAAAGTCTTTAACAAATCTCCTATAGAAACTTGCAAGACCATGAAAAGACCTTACTTGAGACACGTTGGTTGGAGTCGGCCACTCTAAGATGGCTTTTACCTTGGCGGGATCAACACGTATGCCATTTGCACCAACAATATATCCAAGGAAATTAACTTCAGGAGTGCAGAAGACACATTTTTCCATGTTAGCAAACAACCTATTTTCACGCAAGGCACTTAAAACAAGTCGCAAATGCTCAACATGTTCATCTAAAGACTTGCTAAAGATCAATATATCATCAAAATAAACAACAACAAATTTCCCAAGAAAATGCCTTAAAACATGGTTCATTAACCTCATGAAAGTACTTGGAGCGTTTGTTAAGCCGAAAGGCATCACAAGCCACTCATAAAGACCATACTTTGTTTTGAAAGCAGTTTTCCATTCGTCTCCTTCCTTTATCCTTATTTGATGATAACCAGATCTTAAGTCAATTTTAGTGAAAATGATGCCCCATGCAATTCTTCTAACATATCATCTAACCTAGGAATAGGATGACGATACTTAACAGTAATTTTATTAATTGCACGACAATCTGTACACATTCTCCAAGTCCCTTCTTTCTTAGGCACTAAAATGACTGGAACTGCACAAGGACTAAGAGATTCACGTACCTGGTCCTTTTCAAGGAGGGAATCGACTTGCCTTTGGATTTCCTTTGTTTCCTCCGGATTTGCTCTATAGGCTGGTCGGTTTGGGAGAATTGCTCCAGGAACAAAGTCGATTTGATGTTCGATACCTCGAATTGGAGGTAATCCTTTTGGTAGTTCCTCCGGAAACACATCCTTGAAGTCCTGCAAAAGAGAGTAGATTGCACTAGGAAGAGAATCGGTTATGCCTAGTGTGTAAAAAGAAGAATAATCAGCTTCCCTGTACAGAAGTACTATGAGAAGACTTTGTGCATTCAAAGCCCTACCTACCTCTCGCACACTTGCATAGAAGCTCTTTTTGTTCACTTTCAAACTCTCGGCCTCACTAAGTTTTTTTCCCCTCGAATTTTCTTTTTCACTCAACTCGGCCTCTACTTTCTTTTTTTCCTCATCCTCAAGTACATTCGGCCTTTTCTTTGCCTCTCTCAGTTGTCTTTTCTCTCGCTCTTTTCTTAGATGTAATTGTTCCTCATACACTTGTGTAGGTGTCAAGGGTGAAAGAGTGATCTTGAGGTTGTCCATAATGAACTTATACTTATTAGTGAGTCCAATATGATCAGCCTGCCTATCATACTCCCACGGACGCCCTAACAAGACATGACTAGCTTGCATAGGAATTACATCACATAAAACTTGGTCCTTGTATCGACCAATAGAAAAAGTGATTAAAGCTTGTTTGGTCACCTTGACTTCCCCCCCATCATTTAACCAAGATAGTCTATAGGGTTTAGGGTGGTAAGTCCATGAAAGGTGCTTTTGTTCGACAAAGTCAGCAGCTACGCAATTAGTACAAGAGCCACTATCAATGATCATGAGACATACCTCATCTCCAATTTTGCATCTCGTATGAAAAATGTTGGTCCGTTGGAGATCATCTTCTTGCGCTTGTGCATTTAGCACTCTCATGGTCACCATAGTTCGAGCCACGGGGTCCTCTTCTATTTCAACCAGGTTAGCATCCTTCCCTTCTTCTTCAAGTGGTGGCATGTCCGCATATTCCTCCTCTCCTTCGCTTTGCCACATTCCCTCTTCATTCATGTACATGATGCTTCGGTTAGGGCATTGAGCCATGAGGTGGCCAATTCCCTTGCATTTGAAACATGCCTTTGGCTGGTCGGTAGACGTATTTGGCCTTGGAAGAGTTGGTCGCGGGGTTGGTTTAGAAGGAGTTGCACTCGGATGGAACGGCTGCTCCATTCGCCTGTTTTCCCTTTCCTTATTGCCTTGCCTTGGCCAAGCATTGGATGTTGGCAATTGATCACGTCTCCAAGGTGTGGAAGAGGATGTAGTGGTTCGGCCACTAGGTGTCTTTATAGGTAAGGCTTGCCTTTCCACCTTCTCGGCATAAGACACCATTTGTTGTAGCTCAAAGTGGTCTTGAAGCTCAACCTTCTTCCGAATTTCAGGATTTAATCCATTAAGAAATCTTGCCATGGTTGCTTCTGAATCCTCTTGTATATTGGCCCTTATCATCGCTACCTCCATTTGTTTGTGGTACTCATCAACCGAACTGGACCCTTGGGTGAGTCGTTGGAGCCGATTGTACAAGTCCGTGGTGTAATGGAAAGGTACAAATCGTTTCCGCATCACTTGCTTCATTTCAGCCCAAGTGTCAATTGGTTGTTCCCTATTTCTCCTCCTTGTGGCACATACTTGCTCCCACCA